>NC_142420.1:3222500-3402500 GCF_059516105.1 Syngnathus floridae
GGTAGTAGCTAAGCAGTGCACTCCATTGTATTCCTTAAAACAAGATTAATGCACAATCAATTCCATAAAATCGTTCTATATACATCGAGTTTGGTCGATGCGATTATTGCGAAATCTAAAGGCCGCTCCACGACACCTGAACGAGGCACAGGGCAGAAGAGCTCGAGTGCAGCTACGCCGGGAATTGATGTCGTAATTAAGACGGCTTGTATGAAATATGTATGAAGCAAATTAGCATAATTCACATGCCGATGCCGGGTGGAGGGAAAGTCACCGATGTGCAATATAAAAAGATAACGTAGTTTGTCCAAGTGTGAAAATGTCAACAGGCACACAAAACAATGCCAGAATGCTCCTCAAATATTTTAAGTGACTACGCCGAGAAGCCCAAGTCGAATATCTTCGACAAGCAAGCTCGGAACAAAGGAGCTGTCCGTTTCAGCACCACGGACAGTTCCGCACGTCTCGCCTGCCACGCTGTCACCGCCCAAATCACTGCTAAATGACACCTTTGACTCTTCTGTGTTAAATTACCTCACTAAACAGTCTGAATGCTGTCACTTATAAGGAAGTCATTAACGGACATGACAGCCCGTAACACCCAGAAACTCAAACAACTTGGAACTCAACATGAACTTCTCGACACCAACATGTATCGCAGCCAAATAAATGCCGGAGGACAGATGTGAGTAAGGTCATTTATACAATGCCCTTGTCCCAAGCTCTTAAGTTGAAAGCAATCCTAAAGTGTCTGGCAAGCATTTGACATGCCACACCACATGATGCCGCTGACATAATTTCATACCAGATGTCAGGAAGCACAAACTATGTTATCAATTTCCAGCTTGTGTTAAAAAAAGCACAGGCAGATACATTTTGGATTTTGGAAAAGATTGAGCCATTGTATTTTAACTACGACTTGACCACTCCAACTACTGCTAGGTATTTGCACCACTAACCTGTCGATGTCCCTTTTGAACCTCCAAACCTTTTTGTTTGCACTCAACAAAATGGCTGATGCAGTGACCACTTCAACTTTTCTTCGACTACTACTTCTGCAATCACCTTAATTGTATGGTTTGGATGGGTTGGGTGTTTGTGCCCCCAAGATTGGCGTGTGTCCCTTTCGTGACCCTTATAGGCCTACGGTAAGGCCAAGTACATGTGACCCTAAGGTCATTGGTGTGCTCTTTTGACCTTTTATGGCGACCATACTTTTTGCTTTCTGTTTACGGGCAAAACGTATTCAATCTAAATTGATATGGTTATATCAATTTGAATTCTAGGGTGAGCCTTGTACCTCCCTTTTTTACTCGGTACTATACTCTTCATAGTCACTAGCGCCACTATTAATAGCCATTTTTGTTTGTTTTTCTGCAGATTCTTTTTTTTTAGCCTTGAAAAATATGAGCCATGTCCCATCTGCCAACAACACACTCATAACATGGATGGATAGGTGGATGGGTAGATAGAAGGATAGATGGATGGATAGGTGGATGGGTAGATAGATAGATAGATGGCCTGGATGGATGGATGGATGGATGGATAGATGGATAGATGGATAGATGGAAAGATGGAAGGAAAGATGGAAGGATAGATGGAAGGATAGATGGAAGGATAGATAGATGGAAGGATAAATAGATGGAAGGATAGATAGATGGAAGGATAGATAGATGGAAGGATAGATAGATGGAAGGATAGATAGATAGATAGCCACAACATATGAGGAAGGTCTTACTGTACTCACAAGCAACCTCTCGTAAAGGTGCAAGTTTGAGGTCTCATGCAGTGTTACGTGCGCACGATCGATTGACTCAATTACGCCCCCCCCCCCCACCCCAATAACACTGCGACTGTGCATCAAGAGAAGTCGTTGTGCAACCAATGAAAAAATAAAAGTTGTCTCGTACGTTAATTGTATCAAAGCTCATTGCCTAGTGTGATTATCATTATTAGTATGTAATGGAAGTTTTTATAGGGAGAATAACCTCTTTCTTTTACACCTTTATCTTAATCCTTTTCCTTAATGTGTGTGTGTGCGTGTGTGTGTGTGCGTGTGCGTGTCTTTATATATGTGTGTGCATATGTGTCTGCACTGCAGATGGCTTCTCCGGTGTCTTCATGGTTAAACTGGCGAAAGAGCAGTGAGACAAACAAGGGGCACATTCCAAAAGAGACAGGAGTCTCCCTTCACACTGCGACAGAAACAATTGGGGGGGAAAAAAAATAATAAGACTACAATTTTTTTTTTCCCTTCACATTTTTTTTCCTGATAACTTGCTGTTGTCGTCTGTGACGTTACTTCATCGATTCACAGTAGCAAAGTGCAAACTTTAAAGGGGATTGGGAAGGGGTTGGGGCTTGGTGGGTATTTGGGGCAAAATTGGCCTACCTTCAACTGGATTCCCAAAAGAATAAATTTTTTAAAAAACGCTCCGAAGCGCTTTCCCGAGTCAGTCAGTCAGTAAGAGGATGAATCTTCTTTGGACATGACAACTCCGAGTGAGAGGAAAAGAGGAAGGTTCCATAAAATGGATTGATGGATGGATGAATGGATAGGAAGTGAGGTCACCCATTCAGCCCCAAATAATCCCAATAGGAGACAGAAATCTTGTTAGAAGAAAAGAACGGAGGCTGACAAGTGCGTCAGAAGTAAATATTTCAATGGTGTGGGGGAGGACCAAGGAGGTTGGGGGCTGAGGGGGGCTAAGGTTCCCAAGAGTCACCCCCGTTGTCCTCCTCCTGATGACTTTATGAGGCAAAGGGTGCCCGGTGTCTAATCCTTGGCCATCCCAGACGCGCTGCTCCTGGTGCGGCCACGCTGCTGCGCAGGGAGAGAAGGCGGCAAATGAATGCACGCAGAAAAATGGTCACATCCAATAAGGGGGAGGATGGAGAGAGAGAGAGAGAGAGAGAGTGAGAGAGGGAGGGCGGGAGTGGGGGGGGGGGGGTATTCCTCCTCAGTAGGCTCTATGGTTGCAGTGCCACCAGTGTGCCCCTGGTCCTAGTGCCCCCCAGTTGCCGATATCCCACCACTGCTGCATCATTCTTCTTCATCAGCAAGTAAATGAATGCATTTACTTGCTTTCTCTCATGGAATAATCTATACATCTATATACATTATCTGGAGGACTCTCATTCCTGCGCTCCATTTATCATCCATCATTCTCTTCATCTGTATTTGTCCTCTTGTTCACTTATCTGTCCGTCCATCTATCAAGCTGGTTATCTGGTAACTGCTATTTGTCCTATTCTTGTGCTCTTATCCGTTCATCCACCTGTCATTCATTGTTTTATCCATCACTCTCATTTGTCTATTAATTGATCAAGGTATCCGACAATTTATTTCCCATCACTCACGATCTGTCTTTCTTCCATTTCTGTCTGACAATCTTCTCATCTAATTTAATACATTTCTTTGCAGTCTGTCAGAGAAGCCATAGAGAGTTTTTTTGTGATTCCGATTAAAGATGTGTGAGCAATGTTTTCCGTGCGTCATGATCTATTCTGATCTAGAGTTTACGTGTGCCACAACAATTAATCAGAACGGCCATTTTATAGCTTATTATTCTAATGGCTCCGTGTAAACCCGGCCGGTAATCATTCTGTCACCCGGCCATTTACTGAATCTGTCTCTACATGTCCATCGCCTCTGTCCATCTCCTCTTAACTTATCCATCCATCCATCCATCCATCCATCCATCCATCCATCCATCCATCCATCCATCCATCCATCCATCCATCCATCCATCCATCCATCCATCCAATGATAAAAAGGAGGCAGCGTGTGGCCGGTGTGACAACCGCCATTTAATGAGCTAGTGATAACGGCTGACATCTTCGCACATCTCCAGAAAGGTCAGAATGAGAAGAAAATGATGAGCAGTTGGTTTGGGAAGACTTACAAGTCATAGGTGGGTCGCTGTTTTACAATCACTTGAAGACTTGAGATTGAAAGGGACTTCAGATGACGTAACACAAATGCTTTGACAGCTAATTTGCCACCACAGCATGGTTCCTACATCTGATTGTATTTGTGCTTGAATATTAATGACTTTAGTCCTGTTTTTTTTTTTTAAATCATCAGTAAAAACAAAAAAAGAAAAATTTCCTCATATATATATATATATGCACAAACACACGCACACACCTGATATTGTTGCGTGGATGTACTTGTATAAGCACTGTGCACCCGTGCAGTGCTCAGGAATGACGTGTCAGTGCGTGCCCACCCCCACACTTGTTTCCTTTCACGGTGCGAGTAGGATCTTGAAAGTTGCATGTCATGCACAAAATATAGACGTGACATAAATCCACCTCCACAAAAAAACTTCCTGGCTGATCACAGGGCAAACCCCGCTGCCTCCCCTTCCTCATACTAGGCTCCTACCTGCCACTACAGTAGATTTTTTTCACACGGCCTATTGTGTGAACTCAACGAATTTGTTTCAAAAGTATCGTGTCCCACTTTTCCAAGCATGGACAAAAATATACTGTTTTAGGATGTGATCAATTTTCCAAAAAAAAAGAAACAAACCTCATGCAGAAGGAAGGCACAAAATCAAACCGGATTCAAACAAGCAGACAAATTGATGCCGACAAGAAAGTCTGCTGCTTTCTTCTCAAAGGCGTTCTGATCTAAGTTTATCTGAGCTTATTATGACACCACATAGGGTGCAATTATTTTTGGTCAAGCGTGTTGGCAGCATCTAAATCTGACGTTTAGCTTTTTAATTGTGAGACACCCTGAGCTGCAGTCGCTCTTTCGTTTCAGAACTAATAGATCAGTTAAAGAATATAACTGGTGGCACGCTGAAGAAAAAGCACGTAGCGAACCAGACACTTTGACATTTGCCAATTTGAGTGTGTTTATCCTTCCAAATTGATTTTGATGGATGGAACATATTATTATATTTCAATACATAACAGCAACTATGACGGGAAATGCTACCGGAAAGTCCGAGGATATGGAAAAAAACTGCAAATGGTACACTACTGTATGGTTTCCTATAGGAAAGAATAAAAAGCAAATTAATCGTAATTATTTATAAAAGGTGTCTAAGCTGTATTGTACTGTGAATGATTTTAAGACCATCTTTAACATGGCTACACAGCAAACTGCAGTGTGTAATACAACTATATAAAAACTACACACCATTTTAAGACGTCTGACAAAAGATAATAAGCAAGCATTCTATGCATACTGCTTTATGTAGCAATGGTTTTTAATTTTAAAACTCCCTTGCCTTTTTAGCTCTATCGTTATTGTCACACTTTTTCTCTAATATGATCTGAAGGATTGTATTATGTTCATCTTGTTTTCAATAGTCAATTATTTTCCTGGTTCTTTTATCACAAACAAATTATTTAGGTTTCATTACCTGACAAATGAAACCTAAATAATTTGTTTGTGCTAAAAGAACCAGGAAAATAATGATCTGAAGGAATTTTTAAAAATAAGGCAAACCAAAAGGGAACCAGAAATACGTCAGCAGGGAGGCTGGATGGCGGAATTGTTTTTTTTCTCTCTCTCTTTTTAGCCTGGCATACACACAATGCTACGCGTAAAGAAAAAAAAGTATCGTTAGAACATATTTATTCCCCAATGAGGGTTGCTCCAGCGAATTTAAAAACAATGAGAACAATAAAAACTGCTTGCACACCAACTAGCACTTTTACATTAAATTAAGCCAGCACTGAGGCTTACACTGTGGAGCCCAATTCTAATTTGGAGCCTATATCGGACTTTGTTTACTCTCTATATAAATGTACTGGGTCTCTGCCAAACTGGGCGAGTGTCAATGGCCATGCACTTGACAATTTGGTGGCAGAAAGTCAATTTAAAGTTACATGTCTAAGTACGGGGGCAGGTTAGACAGCTGGTCTCATGCGGTTTTGGTGAATTTCAGAGCACAAGCAGACATATGCTCTGAAGACAAGTGTTGGATGTCAGTTATATTTCGTTGGGAAATACATATGTGAACAATGAGCAATAAACCTTCAGAATCATTTAAAAAATGTTAGTTTGACTCATAATCATCATCATTTTTTTAATTTATTGTAATATTTTTTTATCTTTACGCACGAACGATTTGAAGACTCCAGCTTTGCTCAAACAATATTGAAATTAGGTGTGGGCTCTCCCAAAATTGTGCACATCCTACGCATTATTTTAGTTGCAAATCTTTTTTATTTTGTGTTGTGAGGCCAAATTTAAATTTCGAGTCAAGAGGGAATAAAAAAACGATTTATTGAATAGAACAAGCAGTCAAACACGTAATTGCCAAATGAGAGCTCTCACAAGAAGCATGGAGGAGATGCTCATGTTCGTGTAAGAGTCTGAGAGGAAAACTAAGGTTAGGCTCCTGGCATTACCTGCTATCCCACACACCCTTAACCTCTGACCTTTTCACAATTGCTGTGTTGATGCTGTTCCCTGCCAAGTGCATTGATGCAAAGTCAAAAAGCTCAATCAGGATAAAATTTCCTCACTATGTTATCCTTTGAATCCGTTTTTTTTGATTCAGAAGGGCAGTCAAGTGAGTATCCGATCGAGTTGACCGATTCCTCTGCTTCTGGATATAGTGATCATCTCCTCCGACACCAACCGCAAAGCTCTTCTCATCCTCACAGTCTTTGCGAATTACCCTATCTTTTTTTTTGTGTGCCAGCCACGCTTAAAGCCAGATTTGAAACGAGTCATTTGAATCAGGGGTAGGAAGGAGAGAGATTTAGAGCTTCTCAGGAATGTGGTACAAATTGTCTGAGTTTTTACAAGAGTGGAAACGGCAACTGCTGGGTCTTTGTCGGTTGCAGAGAGTTGTTAATAATTAAAAGAATGAAAGATCAGGCACAAAAAAAATGCATCTCCTTTTGAGGCTGTGGATTAAATCAGCTATATTTGTCGTTGTCTTTCAGCGGCCGGTTGAAAAATGCAGTGACAAGCAAGCAAAACATTCAGAACGTGGTCTCCTCTTTTTTTTTTTTTTTTTCTTCTTCTCCCCCCGGCATGCTGCGCATTACTAAATATTTCAGCGGGGATCTAGATTTTTTTTTCTCTCGCTCTTGCTGCAGCTCACCAACTACGTACCTCCGAGGCTCTGACGGTTTTACAGGTGGCAAACGATGTGAGCGTGCATGGCGGCATGAAAAACAAAAAGCACGAGGGAAGCAGCTCAGCGAGCGTGTGGTGAGGATGCTGACAAGCAGCATCAGCTTAGGTTGTGAAAAGCCATTTGGATTTTTGCCAATGGATATTTTCTGTTGAATTTGTTTTTGCACAGTTACGGTAAAAGATGTATTATATTCTATATAACATATGTCTACAAGAATATATATATACACACATGGACAAAGGGTGAGGTTGGATGCCAAGTACATCTCAAGGGCACACAGAGAACACAAACTCACATGTGGTCAAGACTGCAATAATCAAGTCCGAGCAAATATAAAATCTTTGAGAAGTTGACAAGATGAGACTTTGAGGATGTGAGGACAAGTCAAGACCGTGATGGGAGAATTTAGACATTCAAGACCAAGGCTTTGACATGTCAAGGGCTGTTAGATGAAGACTGGCTGCACGATGTGGGTGTCAAAACAGCCGACAAGCGGCTTCTTCCAATCCCTTTAAATATGGCCAGCTGATTTGCATAAAAGACTTTGACATAGCGGAAAGTCCAAGACATCCCAATTTTTGCAAAATGGAGACTGATTTGCTCATCTAGAAGGTCAAAGTCCACAAAGTACATATAACAAGCACTTAAAATGCTATTTTAAATTGCTTGTACGATTAAATAATAATAACACAAACGGCCAGATTGGCTCTAGGCGGTCTGCTAAAATCCAAAACATGGTAGACTAGACCTGCCTCAGCACAAATATGAGTTTGCGCTCGTTTTTGCTCCAGGCGCATGAGTCTAGCAAAATGGCCGTAAGAGTTTTAAGAATCCTAAGAGTTTTAAGACTAAGTCAAGACAAACACTTTAAGACTATTGATTAGTGAAGACCAGCTCAAGTCCAAGACTTTGAGAAGCATATATCAGGTCAAGTTTGTAGCGTATCGTGGAAAAGGCTCCGAGCCTTCACTCGCCAATTAATTCAGTGCTAACACCAAAGCCAAGAGCGAGGTGGTCAACAACTTGTGTTTTTTTTTTTCCACACTTTTACAGAGTGTTGCAATTAAGTAAACAAATGACAAAAGCCTGCATTCAGAACCGAGGTGTTTATGTTAGCATTCAATGTTATTGATTCCTATTTCATGCAATGAATTAACATGTTATCACTCTAAATTCATTTAGAAGCCAGTGTGAATCCACAAGCATTTTTCATCTTTGCCGAAACACTTGTCAACATCAAGATCCTGACTCATTAAGATCCCGCTTCTAACCTGAATTATACATCAAGCAGCCAATCCGAAACCGGCATCCCGAGCTGTCACGGGAGCCTTGCTCATGATTCCCCCTAGCTGAGATGGTTCCTTTTAATCAGAGTACTGGGCTTAGGATCAGCATTTCCCCGCCATCCAGAGGAATACTGAAAAGAAGATAGGAGAAGACCAAGACATGGGAAGAAGGGAATGGAAAAGGAAGAAAGATAGCAGTGGGGTGTTGCAATCCCACAGGTACAAAAATGAAACGTTTCATCCGCTATCATCTTTCTTTCCCGCTGTCATGGTGGACATGGATGCATGAACAGTATGTGTTATGCATTTAATTAAATTGTCCAACATGGTCAAGTTCGTTTGTAAACTTGAAGCTACCTGGGGTAGAAAAGTAGAGCCTCAAAAGATGATCACCATTCATCACATTTAAAAGTCAAAAGAGGAATTTCACAATCTTAGCAGCTTTTTGGTTTCCATAATATGTTTCGCAGAGGAGGTACTGAAGGAGTGTTTTAACGTCAAAAAATGGGTTGAGTTATATCCATGCAGCACTTTGTTTTCGGTTGTTGTTGTTTTAAATTGCTCTGAAATAAGTTTGAGATGAGTTCATGCAGTGTAAATACTGCTGAGTGAGCACAATCGAAACTGTCAAGAATATGGCCAGATGGTGCCTCTCAGAAGCTGCAAGACAACGAGGAGGATTTGGAAGATTCAGACTTGAAGATGTTCACCGAAACTGCATTTCCAGTCATAGTGGTTAAATCAATGTGGGGCTGTCCCAGCCAAAATGAACAGTATGAGCCCTGAAATATGTGTACTTGTTATACATAGTTATGTAACTTACACAAATCTCCTAAAGTCATTTGCGTAAAACAAATGGCATTTTAGATGTTTTGCCAAATGTGACTTTTGGTTATGCATAACTCCTATGGAGGAATATTTTTGGTCCACTCCATTACTTAATTTAATGATACCTTTAAGAGTCGCACCCTCGTGACAAGCCATTGCACTCCTCTTAAAGTTCAGTGATGACAGGTGCGAGCATACGTCATTCTTTTTACCTAACAGTCATTTGAACTGGTCCCTGGGAAGCCAATTGTGTTGAGAGACAAGCACCACCATCCCTCCCATAGCCTCTGGTGTTCATTAACATAGAAATTGATGAGCCACAATTGACGATCTAAAGCAAAGTTCAGACAGCAAGGTCAGCCAAGAGCCGGTAATTAAGCCCCGGCCTTTTAAGTGCCGCTATTATTATTAGCAAAGCGGGCCAGAACTCATTCGCGGAACACTAACATTCTCTCCGAAGCCTGCAGGACATCAACTTGGAGTGTAAAACAATTATAGGATATGGCGTGCGGCGTTAAGTATTGACAGCATGCGCACTGTACATATTTATACTCAGTATGGAAATTTAAATCAAATTCATTGCCACAGGCGCCGTTTGTCTTCTCCAAGTTTACAGATAAGCTGAAGAAGGACATCCGTGCTTTATGTGTGCGTCAACTGTTAACGATGTGTACGTCCGCATGGGGAATCGGGCCAAGCGTTGAGCCATACGTACGGGGGTGCTTTATGCTTCCCTGGGATTTCAACATCAAGACACCAAGAGCATAAGAGGAACGTGCCAAGGTGACCTCGCATCAGGATTAAACTGTTACTCTGCCTCACGCGCAGATTATACAAGCAGAACTGCCAAGACTGTTCATAAAGAACAACATTATAGGATATATCGACAAAATTGCAAGACAGGCAGATCTAAAAAAAATACAGACGTCGGTGCACTACGATGATTAAGTTTTTAATACAATGAGATGTGTTGTGTTCGTTATAAATGTGTTTGTAAACAAAAAAACTAAATGTCGCATAAAGCGAGCGTTTAAAACGCTGCAAAAATTTCTAAATACAAATTTCTGAAATACTTTTACTACTTTTAAGGAATGATTAATTATTGTACAGTATAGTGGACAGAAAGTGGAGTCGCTGATATTGAGAAAGGTAACATTATAAAACATAAATGTTGACATTTTGTTAATGAGTCTGGAACTTGTCTTCTACTTGCAGAAAACACACGCACAAACACAGACCGACAAATTACGACACTAAATCCAACATGACCTACAAGCAGAGGACGTTTATCCAAACGAAAGGTCTTTTTGTTTGCTTCGTGTGGGATATTTCACAGCCTGCAATGGCGTCGCAAAAGAGCCTCAAAATTAACTTCCATCAGGAAGATAATGCTTCAGCCAATTGCTCTCGGGTGTAAAATAATACAAACCCCTGTAATAAAACTTAGCATCTTGATAATTGCACCTTTTGACCCCACTCACTTAATAAACAGCAACAATGGAAATCATTTCAGTGCTCTAAAAGAGAAACTGAGAAGGTTTATTCCGTCTCAAACTTCACGGCCACAGAGTTGCACTTAAGCAAAGTGACAGGTGTGGGCAGACGTTGCTGTAGCTGTTCCTTTTCTCTGTGGCTTCTTTGGAAACTGTCAGCAACACTGTCACATGCACTCCCACTGGGGTGGACGCGGACAGAACAATGCAAAAATCGCTAAAAAAAAAAAATCGGGGGTAGGGGGGGAGTTGGGGTGGTACGTGCTAACTGGTAACTGGCCAATGCCAACCTGCCAGTCTCCGCTTAGCAGGTCCCACATAGTTTTTTAGTAGCATTAGCATTTCATAACAGCAATATATTACATTTATGCTTTTATTGCGTCCCGTAGAACAAACAAAGGAATAAAGTGGCCACAAACCAGATCCTAGAATTAACTAAAAATATGCAGTTATGAGTATTTTACAAGGACACTGTTCTGTGCTGTGATTGGCCGGTCTTTGTTTCCAAATTTTAGAGCCCTTTAGTGCGTTTTTATGTTTCCAGGAGACTGGTGGTCTGCTTCCACAACCTACTACCACGCTAATTGCCATGTTTGCAATATTTATGTGAGATTTAATGGGATTAAAGGTTATTTTGTCCAAGCAAACACAAACCCTAAATGTCCAATTGACTAAAAGTGACCTCCAGTTATTACATTTAAACACCAATAAAGGCGACCGCTTACAGACTTCGTAATTAAATACCAAGATGAGTTTAACGAAGACAAGAGAAGGGAACAAATAAGGAAAAGGGGAGGATTATTTAGTGTTGAGTCGTGCCTGAAACAAACAAAATTCCTGCGGAGATGTCATCGCAGCGTGCACTTGAAGACAGCTGCGGGAGCATCTGCTGCCGCCGTTTCACTCATCGACGTTTCAGCGCTTACACTCGGTAGCGGCCAATGGGGGGAGCGGATGGCTGTACTGTCACCGCACCCCGATTGCACGCCACTTACAATCTCCATAATTGCAGCCTTGCCGTAATTAGTCAGCTACAATCCTCATCGTTGTTGTTATTCTGCATCTGCATAATTGTGGCCTTTGTTGTGTGATTGAGCTTATATTCATCACATTTGCATTCTCTTTCATTTTCTGCCTATAAAGTCATTTTGGGGTTTCATTTTTCATGTCCACAAATATAGAAATAACACAACTGGACTTACACGCTTCATCTATATCATGTTACTTCTTGTTTTGGGATTGGTCAAATTTATAAATGATTCAAATTTGAATATTCCCAATCTATTCGACTACAAACGTGAACGCTTTTCCTTTGAGTTTCAAAAGTTTTGAACACAAATATTATCAAGCCTGGCAAAGTCGAAGGCTTGGTGTTAAGGTCAAGAGACAGACTGAGGAAGAGAGAGAGAGAGAGAGAGAAAGTGATGGGGAGAAGGACAGAAGGAGAATAATTGTAGCCTAAAGTGACAAAAGGAGGAGTGTCACTGTTTGGCACTTCATCATTTTTGGCTGTGAATGACTTTGCATGAATTTGTAGGATGACTCACGGCGGAAGGTTTGCTCTGCCTGTAATTGGTTGCTCATGAAAAAGTTTGTCAGTGTTCTTTTTTTTTAATTATTATTATGCATGCTTAAATGATGATATGGAAATTATTGTACACAAATTGGCACCCAAGCGTCCCTTGCCAAATTTTTTGTTGTCCATAAAAAGCAAATCAAGCATGTACTTCCATGATGCTTGCTAAAATCTGCCCCAAAATGTAAACATGTCTGAGGCCATAAATAATGCGCATATATATATATTTTTTAATTAATTTATTTATTTTTTAGAAGTTAGGGTGACCTCATTCTTGTAGAGAAGAAGCTGCATGCTTTATTTTATCCTGTGTGCTCCTCATACTTTGTACAAACCCCGTTTCTCGCCTTGGTGTTTTATTAGTATATATAAGTGCACACCAGGGGGATTTAATTAGTTTCCTTTTTTTAATGTAAGTATTCAAGACATTGGAAAAAGTATGAACTCACGGAAAAGGTTTTACATACATTAGATTTATGACCACGCTATATTGTTGCCAAATGAGTGTAGCTGAAAACAATATAAGTCATCCTTGAACTTTTTGTTATTTGTAGTGGATCAGCTGAATGTTAAAAAACATAAAAAGGTCATTAAGATATTGACAAAAATTGGGGGTCATTAACTCTCACATGATAGCTAATCCTGGTGTATCAATAAACAGTTCCAATGACAGCGAACATTGCAATTCGTCCCAATTTCTAAATTTTGTTTCACCACTTCTGATCGAGAAGCACTCATACAAATGATATCACAAAAGCTCAAACATATCAAACTTCATTTCTAACCAGTGAGCCATAATATGGTTCAATCATGTTCCACTTGGACCGCTTGTGGGCCATGCATTAATACAGTAGCAACGGGACAACAGAGAATTAGGCCTTGATCCACTCCATCAACCGAGATTTATCAGTACACTACTGTTCGTAATTCCCAAATTGATCCTCTTCAGGGATTATTGTCCTAAATCCAAGCAAGAACCTTACTAATTTTGAATACCATCCAGAGAAAAAAAGCTGTCAGGCATTCATTGTTGTTTGTTGAAGACTACAATTTAATTAGGAAACGGTCCATTTTTGGTTTTTATAAAATTCTGCTGAGAATATTAACTTTTTTTTCAAATAAACAAAGGTAATGCATATTTTTGTAAGTTGTGTACGTATTAAATAGTTTGGGCAGTACATTGGATTAGTGGTTAGCACATCCGGCTCACAGTTAGGAGGTCCAGGGTTAGAATCTCAGGTGAAAGTTGGATGAGTAGGCTCCAATTAACCACAACCTTAATGACTCCAAGTGGGATAGAAAAGGCAAGCCCCCCCCACCCACCACCACCTTTTCTTCTGCGGTTTCAACTGAAGGTCTGTGAGCTGAAATTTTCCAACCCCTGGTCCGAAACGATCGACGGTAGGCTGTTGGCTAGTCTGCTCCACTTCAGTAACCCTCAATACTAAGCTGGCTGAATAGGTTTCCAAGGCCGCCAATCTTGGAAAAGTTCTCAGTGAATGAAAGGTTCCCAAAGTGGCAAGGTACTCACAGGTACTTGACAAGCCCACGTAGCTTGGCCTTCACGCTGCTTTATGTAAGCGCAGACTGAGAGAGATATGAGAGGCAAGGTGAGCAAAAGACGAGGGGGGGGGGGGGGGGGGGGGGAACCGGACTAGCAAAAAGAGTATATATATATCCTGCCCTCCAAATATGTTGAATATCCGAAGACAGTAAGCTCAACCACTTTCACTCAAGACTCTGAAGGCCAGGTTGACCCCAGGTTTAATAACAAGGGAAAGGGTGAAACTGGGAGAATACAACCCACATTATATATGAACCAAATGGACACGAAATCCCAATCATGCTTTTATCCTATCGTCTAACATCACAGAAAACTATCATTTCAGAACTCAAAAGATCTCTTTCGATCCATAATAACTTAAAGATACATACCAACAACATAGGTCGTAGTTTTGCCGAACTGCAGGAGAGAATAGAACAAGCAGTGTTCTCTTTCAACACCTTGCTGCAACCTGTGCTTACTTCCTGATTCGAGTCACATGACCTTCTCCATTTTAACACTGATCACAGACAAAGACGTGGAAGCGATGAGTGGCCAAAAGTCGTGTCACACTCCTTGACCAGACAGCAATAACACAGCCGAAATAGCTCAGTTGGGAGAGCGTTATACTGAAGATCTAAAGGTCCCTGATTCAATCCCGGGTTTCGGCATTGGGCACCATCTTTAGTCCCCGATCTTAGGTGAAGTTTCATTTGTTTGCGATCAAAGGTCCCTGGTTCAATCCAAGATTTCAGCATCTCGCCCAGTCTGTAGTCCTTTAGCCCAGGGACGGTTTCATTTCTGTGTTTGCTGCTGACTGTTTTTTTTTACCTTTGTTGGGTTACTGGTTCGATCTCGGGTTTCGGCATTTTGTGCAGTCTTCAATCCATCAGCCTGCATGAAGGACAATCTTTAGTGCTGTGACCCTTGTTCTCTCTGAGAAAATCACACAAGTGTCCAATTAGGAGAGCTCCACATCCAAAGGTCCTGGGTTGTCCGTACATTTGTTGTCTTAGAGGGACTACTAGGAGTGCTGAAATAGCTCAGTTGGGAGAGCATTAGACTGAAGATCGTAAAGGTCCTTGGTTCAAACCCAGGTTTCAGCATCTGGTCAAGTTCTTAGTGCAGGCTGTTTGGGGCTCCCTGGTTTTTTACCTTTCTTGTCTCAGAGGGATTGACAGAAGTGTAGAAATAGCTCAGTTGGGTGAGCATTATTAGACTGAAGATCTGAAGCTCCCTGGTTTGATCCTGGGTCTCAGCATCTCATTCTCTCAGAAAGAATGAAACATGTCAAAATACCTCAAATGGGAGAGTGTTCGGCTGAAGATCGAAAGCTACCACTTTTTAGTCCTTCAGCCCAGGTGGTCATACCTCAGTTGGGAGAGCTTTTGACTGAAGATCTAAAGCTACAACTCTTTAGTCCCTTAGCCCATCTGGTGCTGTCCTCAGTCCTTTTGCCTCGGTGCAGTCACATATTGAATGTAGCAGCTGTCTATTTCTGACCTTTAATGTCTCAGGGACAATGACACACGTGCCAAAATAGCGAGAGAGCTTTCGACTCATTTCTGTTTGAGAGAAATGTAGGTAACCAAAACAGCAGCAGCAAAGGGAAATAAATCTGCGGAGACTTGCAGCAGTGAGTTCTCTGCGCACTATTAAAGATGATTAAATTTCCGGGAAACTGTGAGATGTGATCAAAGTTGTGTGAGTCCTTGTGTATGTTGCAGTGCTGCACTGATTTATTAGTCCAAGACGTTTTGCCCATATTCTTCCTGTTTTTTTTTAATCATTTTACTAATTTTGTCCCTATGAAACTTCCCAACTCACTTTACCATAGTTGTGTATCACTAAGCCACCAAGATGGTGACGGGGTTTTGCCAAAATTTGCAATTCACTTCAATCTAGTTCCTTGGCACCATAAAATGGCGCTAAAAAGATAGAGTGTGAAAGAGTGATTTTATTTTTTACTCTTGACTCACCCGATTTGTTCGTCGGGAGAGGAGCATCAATCCAAGCAGTGGATGGGTTTTGGTCCACTGGCTGAGAATCGATCCCACGCCATGTATACAACAGCTGCCAATCTGAAACATTTTAAAACACATTTAGATTATTGAAGCAAAGTTTAACATGTGAAGTTTTGTTTTTCCAGAGGGGAATACGAAAACAGGGCAAGTGGTGAAAAGGTTGACAAGATTGGGCAAAATGCCAGAAAAGCTTTCTGGCTGCAGAGAAACTTTTCCGCTTGTGGTCCTTCCACTTACTCATCAAAGCCGTCCTACGTGAGATGTGTGTGTGTGTGCGTGTGCGGTTAAGCTATGAGTGGGCAACGTTGACCAAAAAATGTAATATATAATTCTTTCTTTTTTCGTTCCAATTAAAGTCAAACTAGTCTTCTCTTGCTCGAAGATATTCTAATCTCGAGGGACTCGAGGTTAAGTAAAGGCTAAATAAAATAAAATGTGATAAATCCTGCAATTCAGCCTCATAAACGGAAGCATGTGGGCTCGCTTTGTTTTGTATTTAGAGCTCATCCATCACTTACAGACTCACACAATGGAGGTCAGCTAAGAGAAAAATGAGGGTGTGAATTTTAATTAAATGAATATATGTTTTGTTTCATACTCATATTTAGTAATTGTAACGACAGGTTTTGTTCGTCACGTCGTTGTATTCGCTTGGCTGACTGTCAGTTAAAGTTTTTTTGCAGATAAAAAGTTTGGCACTCTCTCAAACACTATTTTTATTGACTTCATTACAGACTTGGAATAACAGCTAACTTAGCTTATACAAATTAAATCAGGCAGCAACACTAAAACTCATAATTTCCCCGGACACTTTATTCTACACAATCTAATTAAAAAGGAAAGGAAGGACTAAAAGACTGATTTACTAAAGAGTTGAGCAGGCAAAGTCGGTTGCAAACTTGATTGCTCATGCACCCAGCATTCCGCCGGCCAAAAACAAACAATTGCCGTGCCGTCATGTTCCGGGAGGAATAAATGCAAAAACTCAGTTCAACCCTCTTTGATTTATAGGGCACTTAACTTGGAGCAAGTCACAAGAAGGCATCATGCTAATTTATGACATAAAAAGTAACTTTACTAATTGCATTTCAGAAGTAACTTCATTACTTAACTCATTGAGGTTAAAAATAATTACATTAGATCACAAATTACTTTAATAATTACATTCAGCAGATACTAACAACCTTTATTAATATTAAATTGTTATACCACGTGATTGGAAATTGTTTTAATTAAATATAGGTCTTTTGTAGATTTCACTTAACATAAATGGATTACTAGTTTTTCATTTTCATAGGCATTTCTTTTACTAAAATCGAAAGTACTTGACATTCAACAATTATTTTAATGACAATTTTTTGCATTTGGGGGTCCCCAAATTATACAATTTGCCTGGAACGTTCTGTTTAAGCTTGAATTTATGCGACCCGTGATCGTTTTTTTTTTTTTTTTTTGCCGTAATGTTATTGAAGCTCGAAAACACACTGTCAACAAATATACCGTCCCCAGCAAACCTTAATATTTTTTATTTTGGCTGACCTAAACTCAAAATGGTGACTGTATTTCTATCAAGAAAACAAATTGTTGTATGCTGGATTCTGCCAAATTACTCATGAGTAATTTCTAGATACCTTTGCTTTATTGGTGCTTCACTTTATGCTGTGGATATATAACACGCTTGTAAAAGAGCATATTTTTGTAGCCTATGCACTAATTTTAATGGCCAGAGCTTTAAGAGTCATGTTTATATTTGATCCCATTTTTGTACCCAGTCTGCACAAAAAGATTTTTCCCTTGGAAGTAATCCCCCTGAAGTCTTACGCACTTCTCCAGCCTTTTTGGAAGGATTCTTCCGGGATCCTCATCAAAGTCATGTTATGGTTTCACATCCTATTGCATACTTGATGTGGGGATTGTCATACTTTGAGGTCACTGTCAGAGAAATAAGCTTCTTTAGTGCATGATATGTTGCTTGCTGCTATGCCTTGTTAAACTCCCCCTCCAAAAAAAAAAAGACTGCAGAAAAATACCAATGTTCTATTTGCACATGATCAAACTATGGAAGATGTAGATACAGCAATGGCCTGGCTGACTGGCTGTGTGGCTATACGTCCACATGGCATGCTCAATGAACGTCACTGTGATCATCCTTAACTCAAGACTGTGCATAATATGATATAAATATATAATATTGTTCTGCTTCGCTGGACCGAATAGAGAAGAGAAGAACACACAGTACCACCAATCTGCAGGCAATTAGCATCACATGATCTATGACAATATGACAGTCTACCTACTGTAATTTCTTTATACAAATGCCCCCATCCCCAAAATCTAGTTAAATATGCCTTTTTTTTTTGTACTTGTTTATAATATGGCACCACAATTTTACTGTCAGATGAATGAATAAAGATTCGTGTTTAAATTGAGGGTAAAATCTATGATTAATGTAATGGAAAGCATCGTTAGCATCATTTTTCGGCAAAATATTGTTTTTTTTTATTTGAGTGAGCTATTTGTATTTCTTTACTTTGCGTTTAAATGACTAACACCTTTTAACTGCTTTCAGATTCTATACGTTTAATCATATGAAGTATTTCGAGATACATTTTGTATGAAACATAAATAAAGCTGCCAAGATCTCCAGACTACCCCTAAATTGTAGTCTAGAGACTCCCTTGTATCCAAGCCAACAAAAAGTCAATTGTTGCTAATTATTTTAAAACATATTGAATTCCACAAACTCGATTGAAATTTAATTTATAATTACTAAGCCCATCCATACGGAGCATGTGGTATATAGTTTCATTTGTGAGTTGATATACTTCTTTAGTTTTCATACCAATTCTTTCTAAAGTCTAGTGAGTAGAATGATTTGGATTTAAAGTACTTGTTTTGCAAAGTGGCTACAGCGAGGTGTCACGTGTGCTCCTCCCTCTTGCCACGGTGGTGGGGAAACAGAAACATTGTATCCACAGAGCCCTCAAAAATAGGTCATGCTCTTTTCTCTGAACTGCGCCGATCCCTTCCATAAAATCCACTCTGCTTATCTTTGAAGCGATTCTCCGTTCGCACCTGAGTTACAAATGACACGCAAGTTCAGCAAAGCGTTTCTATGTAATTGGCTCAAAATGAAGATGAAGCAGGTTAGGTTGCGGACAAGTGAAATATACGCGGGTAGAAAATCTCCACAAATCTATGGACAAATAATTACGCTAAAATCAAAGTTGGTATGCTGCTTGCAGGGAAAAAGTCAACAAAACACGTGACACTTTTGACCCATATGATCTCACAACCATTCAAAAAAACATCTGAGGAGGGAAACATCTAACACATCCAGGATAGTGGCCCTTGAGGACCAGAGTTGGACCTCCCTGAAACATCTCTTTATTTTGGGTCAGTCATGACAGAGGGATTTCAATCTTTATCCCACCATTCATTTCACTTAAACATTGCTGAAGTGCTAATCAAAGATTGAAAAACTGGTGGGGTGATGGCGAGGGGGGGGGGGTCGAGATGAAAGTATCTGAGATGAGAGGTCAGCTTAATGTCACAAAGAAAAAGATGCTTGTGAAGCTGTCAACCTTTAACATCGATTCACCTGCCAGCATGATGTCCACTCACAAGCGCTCATAAACAAAAACAGTGTGACACCTAGACATGCCAGAGACACAAGGAAAAATTTTAAATCACTCGGATTATGTTTTCTGTACCTGAACATATCAATTAAATATATCGGGAGAATTTATTCGCAATATTGATGCTACTTATTATTAGTATTATACTAGCAGACTTGAAAGCTAAGCTATGTGGTTGTTTTGATATGCAAAATGTTTTTTATGTTGATTCTGAAAATAAAGTTCAGATGGGAGTTGTATTTTGTTTTCAAAAGAGAAGAAAAAAATCTGATTTTTTCAGCGGGAGCCCGGGAGACAAATTATTACAAAATTGTAGTGGTGGCATAGCAGAGTATATGCGAGTTAAAATGTTATATTTATGGGAAAAATAGCTTCTAATCTTGTGAAAATAAAACTGTTTATTTGAGGGAAAACCCATTGTTTAAATCATGTCATCGTTTTAATTTGAATAAAGTGGTGTAACTTCTGAAATTGAATTTAAAATAATCTGTAAAAATCAACCTTCATTGGGTGGTGATGGTCAAAATCATTTTTATAAGCAGAGTCCATAAAGCAGGTATCGGTGCACTTGCAGGCTCTTCAAACAAAACAGGGTTGACTCAAACGGCTGACTCAGTCTGCACAACACACACAAGCCCACAGATGCACAAATAGCAAAAAATAATAATATATTACAATCCAGCAGCCGATGAGTGAGCGTCCTCGCTGGTTTTGGCTTCATGCAACAAAAGATGAAATCCAATCACACATACACAGCGCGAACAAACCCTTGTGCCAAGATGCCGTATGCAGAGAACCTTGTTTACAGCTAATAGAATTTACTCTTACGAGTTATTGCATCACCTGTACACACACTGCGAAATGATATTGCAGCAATCTCTCTCTCAACACTCAGCACTGATTGCAGTCAAAATCCCTGCTTGCTTTTTCGACAACCTTTTTCTACTGCAACCTCTTCTCTAGTAAATCTATTGTATTAGCACCTTAATGAGCCGCACTGCAACATTTTCAATTGTGTATGCCCTAACTGCTGTATAATGAAAGCTGCGTTTAATGTACTGAAACCATAGCAGCGACATAACTAACAGAGGCGCGCCGTTGGTATAATGTATTTCCTAATTGCCTCATAATACTGTTTTGATATAGTCGTGATTTGGGGAGGCGGGGATGGATGTTTGTAATCACTGAGGTAGGACCAAAACAAAAAAAAAAGGATGTTTGATATCCAGTATCTAAAATCCTTTTGAACATCATTCGATGTGTTTATATTTCACATCTGAGGAATTATTCGTTTTTCGGAGGTATAATACTGCTATTTCTTTTTCAACTAAATAATAGGTCAAAAATGTTGTGGTGTTCTTTGGGCTGCTTGGATTCATATTTCTTTCAATGGGTAAATATTATGCTGTAACTTTCGATAGGAGTGTTTTAAGTTATGAGGATTGAAAAAGTTGTAAGCTCAAGCATTATAGTCCATCCGTTTGCATACATATGAAGACAGGATTGCTTTTAAGTGACTAATCAGCGTATTCTGTTTACGTCAGGCGCGTATTGACAGGGTAGAACTGATCTATGCCTTTATGCTGCAGTTGCATTTCCAAATATCTGATACGTGTCCAACGTTTATCCATATTTGGAAGAGTCTTGATTCCAGTCTGAGAATATTCCATTGCATATATTTTCTTCTCTTTGCCGCACATATTCAAATCATGCCATTTAGGATTTAAAATAACAACAATGGAAATAGGTTATGGTTGAACCATAGAATGTAAATCCAGCTGAGAATGGCTTTGCTAGCAAAATCTACTCCACTCCTTTCTCAAGGCCCTGAAGCGTGGACATGCACTTTAAGTTGAAAATCATAAAAAGAAAATTTGGAACTGTGGAAATAAATGGAAAATGTGAAAAAATATTAAGGTCAAGACTAACATTTAAGAACACAAAATTATCCAGATTTATTAGTACTTGTATTCTTTCTGCATGTTATCTTTCTAAGTATTTTTTTAAATGCAAAGATATGTTTGTCTGCAATGCCAAAATATATTTCAAAATGCCAAAATTTAATGGCAGCGTTCTGGTTGTACACTTACACTGCGGCCAGATTTGAAATTCATTTCTATTTATATCCAGAAATCTATATTGACGATCATCATCTTAAAACATTACATTGTCCAATGTTGTCTGTTAATTTATACAAAATCACAGCACTATAGAAAACTGCAAGAAATAAAATGGTATCACTTAAATCGTAGTGCACTTCCAGAATAACCACTATGTGATTATTTCCCTCCCATCAGTGTGTTCAGCAACAAAGCAAACGATCCAGTACAAAGTACTTATACTGTACGGTGATCTATTTCCGTTTCAATTCACAGTGAACGCTCCCCTCCGATTTTAGAACAGGCTTTTGTTCGTCTCTGTGGAAAGTGCCTCACTCCATATGAATTAATGAACTTCCCCAGTAGCGCATGAGTCACTCACCATCACAAAAACACTATAACCCAATTACTCACCACAGCCCGATTTCTTATTTTTAAATCCGATTGTAGTTTCAGTGCGTATTTTTAACCAGGAAAAAGTCACAAGCTTAGTGTTTCACCTCTACTCGAGCGACGCTCGCCCTAAGGAAATAAACGCTGTTACTTCAAGGTCGTAATGTTCTGTGAGTGTTCAGAACTTGAGGTCAGAATGTTTCCAATAAAAAGTTTAAGAAGGATCTAGGCAAATTACTTTTAGCGGTGCATAATCTCTGTTTTTTGTCACATTTGAGTGAATATGAATTATTTGTTTTCGGACGCAAAGTTAAATGACGTGCTTACATACTGTAGCGTAATACATCAATGAATCTCGTCTGAAATAATCATAAAATACTTTAATTTATTTTGCATGGCTATACTGTACATAAAAGGAATACAGCACTAGGGCCAAGACCTCAATGAAAATAGATCATGATACTTTGGCATTACTTTTTTTTTTTTGATGAGTAAACAATTGAATATTTTCACCAAGAGAGTATTAGCCAATATATTTCTCCATCCATCCATTATCTGAACCGCTTCACGGCCAGAACCTGAATTGAACACCGGATCTCTGAACAGGCGTTTTCATTTTCATAGTAACTATATTCATTATGTCTGTGGCTAAAAATGAAAGGCCTTTTTATTATTACAATTATTATTAATTGTATTTGTATTCCTTCTAAACAGGATGCCTCAATAAGTATAAAGAGTTTCCCATTGCACAATAACCAAACAGATCATTATTCGCTTATTTTATGAATAGCAGTGCTCGAGTTATTTTTACACGTTACTTTCAAAACAGTGTTGAGTGAAAAAGAAAAAAAAAAAAAGCTTTTATAGTGGTAACAGTTTGGAGTACCATTCCAGAATATAGCTTTTATTGATGAACATTGACAACCTAGTAGCAGCTGAGGCCTATTTGTCACCCAGTAATGCCAATTCACTGGCCATGAAACACACATGTCCACTTCACTATCTCTTCATGGCGTTTACATAACATAAATTCACAGCCTAAAATTGGATCGGCTGATTCATGCAACTCATTTACATTTTCCCAATGACCTTCCCTGGCCCCTGCAGTCCCACACATTCCTAAATACAGCCTGCTGTGTCCACACATACGTAGGACAACAGTAGAAGAAGGAGGGGGCAATCACACACACACCACACACACTATTGTGCATATATATACTTGCACTGTATATATCACAGATGAGAAATTAAACACATTCAATAACAGGTGAGGAGTTGAAACAATCAAATATTATATGAAAATAGGGCTTCCGTCACCAGTCTGCCCCTCCCGCCGTCATCAGTCCGGAAAAAAAAAAAAAATTAAACCCCACGTATGTCTTCAATCTGTCCTAATTTTTTTTTTTTTTCATACCTTATCCGGAAAGCCTACGTGACAATAGAGAAATACGATCAAATGTAATTGATGTTGCTTTTTAAAAAGGTTACGATTATTTGAAACATTCCCCACTCCAAAAAATGTGATTGGCAACAGGATCATAAAAGGGTGCTTCCCCTGTAAGCAATAGCTGGACCCCAAAAAAAAGTTCTTAGAGCCCTTAGGTGTTCGACTTAGATTCACGTATCCAAGAAGTACTCATCAGTGGAGTTGTGTTCCAGGCCGGCGCCTACACAGCTTTTCCGCTTGATCCCTTGTTGTGCAGACAAACCCTCTTCAGCTTTAAGTGGAGGCAGAGATCAGAAGCCACTTGTGACAGGCTTCGCTTCCCTTCTTATTTTGCCTCCCGGTTTCTTTCGCCCCGCATGATCTTTTGACATCCAAGCTCTCATATGCAGTTATCCTCACTTCTTGGAAAATACCCACCTTTTTTTTTTTTTGTGTGTTCCTCTTTATAGTTTCATTTTCTGAAAAGCTACTCAACCGAATCCTTTGCATAGACTGTGGGAGGGAGATTAGTGTTGGGAGGTGGAGAGGAGATGGGGGGAGAGAGAGCGAGAGACAGAGAAAGGGGATTTCCAACCAGTGCCGTTGAGACGACAACTAGGAATACCGCCATTGTCTAGCGCCGTTCAGGAGGGAGATGGGAAACCAAGGGACGCTACGCATAGTCACTCATTTGTCACTCTATAAGAATATATTACTAAGAAGCAGCTATAGGGACAAAAAAATCCTCAAAGGGACACAAGGTCTTAATTAACTAATCAATCTTGCACATCTTCAGCGCCGTTCTGAATCCTAAATTCGGATTGGAATCTAAAACATGCAGGACAGCAGCTCACTGCAACTGGAGGTTGACACCTGTTATTTCAACTGATCAATATAGAAAATTAGCTAAAAGTCAATGCACGTAAAGTGCTTTGTTACAGCTCGAGCTGTTGTGAAAAGCACGATATAAATAGGTAAATACATTTGTCCTGTGTTCAATTGTGATTCTTCACTAAAAATTGATTTTTAAGAGAGAGTTACTCGAAACTAAAATCAACACTGGAGGGCTAAATTGCGGAATCGATCATTTGTGCTGAGCGCTGGAATACAGGACAGATGTTGGAGCGTGATGAGGTTATTTTAAAAAAAAAAAATCTTCATAATTAGGGATGTGCACGATTGATTGAAAATATTGGAAATGCGATTTTAGCATTTTTAATTCTAAAATGGTGTGAGCTTAAACTCAACTCCTACTTCCTATAACGTGAAACTTGATTATGTCATCACACAACACGGATTACAATTACTGCCGTACTTGCTGTTTTTCATTTGATTGTTTACATCGTGACTGTTTTTCATACTATTCACCGTCGAGTACGACTTTTCTCATGCGTAAGCATAAGTCAGTGGAAGACTTTTGCATTAAACTCCTTTGTCAGGTGTACTGGACCGGGCATCACCAGCTTTCCCTGGTCAGCATCTCTGCCTATAGAGTACATCAGAAAACTTTTTACACGACACGGGCGTTCAATCATAGACATGCATAGTCTAGTCGAAGGGCTCTTGAGTTGCGAGACAAGCTTGTTGTTCCGAGATCAAGAGGTCAGTCCAACAACAGCGATCACACAAAGCAGGTGTGACATCTGTTCCGGTGTGGTGGCCACAGCCAGTGCTTGGAGCCATGCCCGCTCAGAGCATGCAAATTTGAAACGCCCCGTGGTTACTGGCAACTACTACTATGAAAAAGAAATGAAGAGAGAGAGGGGGGGGGGGGGGAGCACCTGACAACGTAGAATACATTTGCCGACACCGCACAGCCTCTCTTTTCATGCCCTGATGCTTCTCTTAGCAGTTTGCAAATGGCTGGCAAATCACTGAACAAGACATAATGTGTTTCACTCTACCTATGAATGTTGCTTTGATTTATTGTGCTCACTCGCATTTTCAACGGGCTTTAAGTAACCAAAAAAAAAAAACTCTTTAGGCAACCCTAAGTGACGAATGATGCATTAAAATGCAGCTTTATTTTAAATTGGAGGTCTATTTGTATAGTTTTGGAATTTTATGAAACAATTTGAATTATTGATACCAGCTTGCGGGACATTTGAGTCTATCGGAGCACAAATTGTCGTTAAAAGCCGCATCTCCACTTGATGGGAGATGTTTAATGCCGCCAAGGAAACGCATTGACACCATTGATTTATCTGAGAGGCCTGCTGTGCTTCAGTAGGTACTGCTGTTTTGGTTAGCAACAGAGCTCAATTACGTTGACATTTTTTTTCAACCTATGGAATCGCTCCTCCATCGGGAAGCGCTTAGCATACCGGACACAGTTGTGTTATCTGTGGTATAGAGATGTAGAGAGTCAATAAAGAAAAGGGGTGATCAATAACACGAGATTTAATGATTTTTTTTCCACCCAAGGGGTTACGGACAATATAAATAAACCTACACAAGTGCGCTCACACACACACACACACACCCCTCTATTCAACCTTACATATGTATCGACCTCAAACTGCTCGATCTGAAATACAGATGTGCTGTTTAAAAAACAATACTGCAATAAATTTGTGAATAAGAGCAGACTATCAATTTAATTCATGAAAATAGTGTGAATTTGAATAGGAATAATTCAACTCAATCAATGCAAAACAATATTTTAAATATATTTTTTAGTAAAAAAAAGGAATGAGCAGAAATTTAAAAAATTAAATCAAAGGTAAAATCACTATAGATACGGTAGACTATAAATTATAAAAGCAACAATAAATAATAAATAAAAAAGAAGCCCTTTTCATATATTCTGAGACTGCTTTCAGTCAATTTGCGAGACTTGAGAGGTCTGGTTTTAATACGCTGCTTTGAACCCATTAACACATCCGTATAATCAATAGCCCTCCTAGGAGAAGACTAAATTAATCATTAATGCACAATTTGTAATGAGTTATTATTGATCATATTGATGCTGATAAAAAATTAAAAATCTAGTTAACGGCATAAGTAATACGTTTTAGGTGGGGTGGGGGCTAGGTAAGGGGATCCCGTGATTTGTCAAGTGCAAGCTCGAGAAGCCCTTTGAGACTCTCTTGTGATTAAGGGCTACATAAATAACTTGACAATGTTAGGGGGGCATTGACGTCAAATACCGTAAGCTCAAAAACAATCCAATTCACAAATCAAAGTAAAACAACTTTAGACGAGAAATCTGATGGCTCAGCCATCGCTTGGAAGCATGCCCGCTGCTGAGGCATGTTTGATACTGGATGGAAGCAAATTAGCTATAATCGTAATGACCACAACATATTGACTAAGCAATGTTGAGTGCTTGTTGTTTTAACAAATCAAATCACTATTTGCAGTTCAGTTTACTTGGGAGTTTGTTTTCCCACTGCAAAACGTCCTAAATTAGGAGAATTTGGTTATTGCTTGTGTGGGGGCGCTGCAGGGGTTAGTTTTGGGTGAGTCGGAAATACCCATCAGGGGGGCTTATTAATTGGGTTTACACCTGGAGTGACAGTGAAATCATTTTCTACAGTTTTTTGGCTCCCTATTGTAAACAGGGAGGTGTATATTTGCGAGAGGCGTTTACCTAATTGGGCCAAGCGGTGATCTAGATATGCAGCAAGTATACTTAATATTACAATCCATAATTAATCCGAAATGAAACATTAATACAGAATCCATTTTAAATATATAAATATTAAATGTCAGTTCATTTATTTAACCCGGCTGTTTTCAGGTCTTTCGATGTCAAGTCTAGCATGACAAGTCGTTGCTGTCATTGTCTTAAATTATAAACGTTGCACTTCACAGATGGATAAATGATGTGTGTACTGCTCAGTGAATTTCATTGCCAATTTTGATTCTTTTTTGGGATACAGGCACCTTGACGAGGCAGATGACATTTGTTTTAATTAAAAACAAAGGATTAAATTATTGAGATGTAATATTTTTAATATTATATCTATATAGTATATAAAATCAATGTTGCTTAAAAAGTAACTAATTATTTCAATGAATCTCTTTTCTTGGCGAGGCAGATGACATCTGTTTTAATTAAAAACAAAGGATTAAATTATTGAGATAATATTTTTAATATTATATATATATATATATATATATATATATATATATATATTGCTTAAAAAGTAATTAATTATTTCAATGAATCTCTTTCCAATGTAAAATGCTCTTTGATAGTTGGGTTGTTTTTTTGGGTTGTTTTTTTTTGCATCAGAATGAACATTTTGACCTTTTTCCTCTTTTGTTGTTCACCCCCACTACCACCCGTCCACGCTTCCGTTGCGTACTCGCCATCCCATCAGGCAGAGGGGGCACCAGGTGACCCCGCAGACGGCACTCTGACACTCAGATGTCGAATCAGGTGTTGTGCTGTACCGCGCTGCATATTTAGTGTCACATTATACGCTATATTAACACAGTCATGTTTGCAATTCAAGGTAATATTGAAGTCAACAGTGGCAAGGTAATAACTAAGAAGGAGGGGGAATAACTTGGGGAAATAAATACCTCCATTCCTCACTTCTTCAAGGGTAACAAAAGACCAGCGTTGGTGCCAGGTAAGAAAGGAAGCCCAGACAGCGACTACTTGTTTATATATTTACGACATCAAGTGGCAATCGTCCTTGCGGCTCGGGTGCAGTTTCATTAACAGTATGAGAAGTGAGCCTTGACACAGGGATCATACATGCAGACACATAAACATTAAATCTAATCAGGCAGTGAAAGGTGGCTGGCTGCTCGGCTTCACATTAAAATAAGCCGTTAAAGTTGCTGATGAATGTTCCTTATTTTGGTGGTTATACAAAAAAGTATTCAAATATTTTTCTGTTTTCAAGCAAAAAAAGCTATAGAAAAAAATGTTTTTTGCAATAAAGAAGAAAACTAAGGAAAAGTCTATAGGGTGGTTCTCAGAAAGTATGGTCCAGTAGTGTGACAAAAATAAACTTGTTCCAAACCAGCTGCTTTAAATCAAACTATGAATAAATGAAGATCAGCACTTCACAAGATATTGTTGAATGTCATCTTCTCCATCAAGTCATATTGGAGCACTTGCTACCTGAGGCACCAAGCACTGAGCTCTCCATTTAAAAAACACAAAATTAATTATGTTTACACTTGAGCAGCTTCACTTTGATCATCCAAAGATAAAAAGTCTTCTTTTGCTGGCATGGCCATTTTATATCCCTTCAGTTCTCCTCAGGCTTAGTAGGCTTTAGAGGTTTGAAATTCGATGGCTTGTCATCCAACCAGTCAGGAGTGACCAACCCTATACACAGCATGACACTTTCAAGGTAAAAAAAATCAGCCGACAAAATTCATGAGTGATTTAGTCACCTCCTCTAAATTTTCACAAGAACATAGTATTTCCCACAACGTGTAGTAGCGCACCCTCATCACTCAGGCCTCCCTCCAATTAAATCTACCATCCAAAGCACCAATTTGCGGCAGAAGCACCCACTTCTACCGAGATCCATTTTACCCGTATGCAGGCTGCTGATCAAGTGTCATTTTAAATTTCAAGCAAACACCTCACTCCTCCTCCCTTTTATATGCACGGTAAATATTTAGCCTCCAACAACTACATCTCGCGTTTGAGTCGGACACATTCCTCTGATTTGAATACCGACGTTAAATGTCTTTTATCATAAAATGCTGTCAAACTTTGCCGAATTCCAAGTCTAATTTGCACGATTTAGAGATGGCGAAAAGCATATGTTTCCACTCGAGTGCGGCTCAGAGCATAAAGGGAGGCTGGGATTGATGAGATGATACTCTTCCTGGCCATTCTCTATTGTCTTCTTCTGGCAGGCTGTATATTCCGCGTCTCCCTGCGGGCTTGTAGGAGGTTGCCGAAGATTTAGATGAGCGAGCAGGCTGTTGGATGGAAAACACCTCGCAATCACACTCCCACTGCGCACTCCAGCCACGGTGACATTAATCTATATGCGCTACCTGTGGTGTTTTTTTCTTCCAATATGTGTGAAGGAATGAGGATGAATATGACAAGTCCTGTGATTGTGGACCCGGAATTGATAGTCTCTCTCTCTCGCTCTTTCTCTTACTCTCTCTCTTGTAAGAGAGTCACCAGGTATCGCTTTCAGGGCCGTAACTGTCTGCAACAAGTCTGCAGCCGTCACAGTTAACCTCACAATAAACTGGAATAAAACGAGATGGATATAACATTTATTTGGCTTTTATGTGCATTGCACTTCACAATCAGTCTATCGCAAGCACCGCTCTTGGCATCTAAGTGATGTTTACTGTCATGATGCATGAACATGTGTCGACGTCTTCCATTCTAGTTCATATAAACCTCATTTGGCTGGTGCCAAGAAACAGCAGCCATAATAGTAAAGAGATTTGCGGAACCTCAAATGCCCCTGAAGTCGCACAATTCCTTTCGGCAAATATGCGTCTAGCAGAATTTCAGTCTGAATCATGGCCAAGCAAGACGACCCCAAAGGAGCTCACTTCAGCGAGCATCTTAATTAACATTTCCTTCAATTTGCTGAACATAGTCTTTAAAACTAATACAATAATACATAATAATAATACAAATGTAAATTAGGAAGATATTTAGCTGATATTTAAAGGGCAACTTAATTGCTGGAGGAGGCTGCAATTTTTCTACGAGAGGTCAAAAACAGTCAAATGACACACTTAACCTAACTCTAGATAGATAGATAGATAGATAGATAGATAGATAGATAGATAGATAGATAGATAGATAGATAGATAGATAGATAGATAGATAGATAGATAGATAGATAGATAGATAGATAGATAGATAGATAGATAGATAGATAGATAGATAGATAAAAATGTAATATAATATATAATATATATAATAAAATGTAATATATTATATATATATATATATATATATATAGTTTTTTTTACATGACTGGATTTGAGTTTGTGCTGTCTTGAGTGTCATGCCAGAAATAGTGACGAATCACATCTTGTGCAGTGATTCATGTCTTTGTGCCTACTGTCGCTCAAAGTTTTGATTATATCGACTATATTTTTTTTTTCTTACCACACATTCCGAGACATTTTATGAGTACTCTTTCCGCCTCCCTCTCTCCCCGATGCTTGGTCTATTTCTGCCAGTGTGAATCAGCATCCCGCCCTTTCCAACAACTTACACGCTGATGCATGACGCGGAGATGAAGACATAACCTGCTGTCTTCCACCCTCGCCTCCCTACACTGACACCTGAGTTCAACTCTTACATCTTTTTTGGAGTGTGTTTTTGACGGGAAGCATCAGCAGAGAAAACGGACTGTTTTTTTAATGCACAAAAATGGCATCGTATAACGCCCACAACCCCCCACTGGTCCAAAGACAAGCTCCTCTGTCCCAAAATGAAAGCATCCAGCAGCTCAAAGAGTTCTCCCAAATCCAATCCTTCAGCTGCTCCAGTTCCACTGGCACTGTGGGAAAATTGGCCTGGAGTGAAGCTTACGTGGGATACACTGTGGTGTTTTTTTTAATCTACCAAGTTCAGTCCAGTTGAATTGGACCGTGTGGACTGCAGTTCTGTTTTTTTCCCAGCACTTCAACTGGGCAGATTCAAACAGTCAACAGCAATTCATTTTTTTAGGGGGGGGGGGGGGGGCTGCCCTATTTTTGACCCAAGTGCAACCTAACATTTTTTTTGTCAAAAGCAATTGAGGTCTAATTAGCATTGTTGATTAGCATCTCCTCTATTAATAAGGTGCTGGAGTTACAGATTGGACATTTGCACACGACTAAGTATTTCATTTTGGAGGTGCTCATTTCAGAAAATCTTAAAGCATGCCTTTCGGATTTTACCTGAGAATGCTGACAGTCCCACGCAGAATTTTGCTTGGCTTGCCTGGAAGAAGATTCAGCATTTTATTTTCTTGCAAGTGACATCCAAACAACACAGATTAGCATCATCTGACAAGCATTATCAGCGTTGACGTTTTAGTTTGAAAGTAAAATTTGGAATTGAATACACCTCTGCTCCTAGTTATCATGCTAATGCAAAATTGGCTCACCCCAGAAAAAGGAGTACTTTGCATGACTCAGATCCCCGCTGCTCAAAAATGACACAAAGCATGGGAAGTGTCTTAATTTGTACATCAATGGCATATGATGTCTACTTTAATTATGGCATTGAAATGGTTTCAAGCTCACCTACATAGTTTATACCTGTATGCACTCCTTTCAACTCCCAGTGAGACAATAACATGTTCCCTTTCCATTTATAAAACTCCTCTGTACTCTGCAGTAACCTCTCCAGCTGTCTGCTTTCTTAAAAATCTCTGCAGCTTCCCGCTGTTGTAAAATCTTAAGCAGTGAACGTAAATACATGATTCTGGAATCAGACAGAAAGTCAATTTTTACCTATTCTAAATCAAAAAAACCTTGGCGGGCAGTGTGGGCGTGTGTCATAAAAACAATGTCAGCGTCACTGGGTTATCACTCCAGATTAATGACCCCTGACCCCCATTACCCTACCACACCAACCTTTAGCTTTGCACTTTCATAAATAGTTTTGAAATAGCATCATAAGTCAAATCTGCATGTATAGTTGGCCATAGATTTCCTTCATAGTTGCAAGTTAGCTGCAAATTAAGTGAAAAACCTCAAAGACAAACAAATTCCAACAGTTACCATTATTTGTCAAATCAGATACACAGAAAATACTTATGGACAGTTTTGACTTTAAACACTAATAGAAATACTGTTTTAAATGCTTTCATGTAAATTCATCAAATATCAAAATACACTTCAACCATATGATGAATTTTAAAATAGTAAATCAAATGGATGTAAATATCAAACACCCAAGCAACCAGTGAATCTTAGGATCTTTTTACCCAAACACCTTTTCTATAACATTACGTTTTAGCATCAAATACTTTCAATACATTACAAATACAAGAAAAAGATGCGTGTCTTTAATTGTCTGTTAATTGTCCGGCTCCACTTTATGATTGCGAACAAAGTGTTCATGTATCAAACGCCCCCTCCCCAATAAGGAGGATTTGTGAGCTTACCAGCTTTCTGTTCAGATCTTTTGTCTCTTTTTGGTACTTTTCTGTATTTGCTCTGTATTCCCGTGCTGCTGCTGGTGACATTTTTGCCCATTCTGGCATCCTTGATTATATTCAGGTGAGTAGCGTGCACACGCCCTGATAGCCTCGTTTGACGTGCTCGTGCACTGTCATCTGAGAAATTGGCCTTTTGGGAAATATTTACCTGTTTAATTGATCTGTCTGTGCACATTGTGTTTTAATATTTTACATGAGTGAGTGACTTTATTTGACACAGAAGATTTTGGGGGTATTGTGATAACATTATTTGAATGAATTCACCTTAGTGGCATTTTTTTTCCTCCAAAATTCCCCCAAAACAACCAGCAACGTATTTTCTTCTTCCACTGACTTGCTTCCGAGGCCTTTTCAAACCTAGGGTGAACAGAATCAGATCACAAGGCGTTGAAAATCTTCATGCATAAAAAATGTGCTACTACAGCAAAGATCATAGGCATCTTCATCTTTTATCAGCGATTATTTCTAACAAAAGGCTTTGAGTGACAACGAACAAAATCGGCACTTTAAAAAGTCAGACACTCAGGTGGCCAATAATCATCTAGTGCGCTCACATAAAGCAGTGAAGGGACCGCTTGTGTGGAGATGATAGAATTAATATTCCAAAGGGGCGCTTATTCAAGCAATTAGAGGCTGGAACTCAAGTGGAGTCCATTAATGAAAAGTCACTTCCCGGACTGATGAAAGATTGATTGTCTGTCCAAGCACCTTATTCCACTATTTTCCTTGCTTTGCCCTTTGCAATGTTCCCCCATCCAGAAAGGAGAAAAAAAAAAAAAACGGCATCAGCTGGGAACACCGTGTGTCCTTGTTAAGATTTTGTCATGGGCCAGAAAAAGAGCGTCTGGACCTTGAGCCGAGGGAAAAGAGAGTGGGAGCAGTGAAAAATGCCCCTTGTCACGGGACACTCAATCCTGCCTCGTTTATGTCGACATATTAAAGCAGCCACCACGGAGGGGGGTGGGGGGGGGGCGTAAATACAGCAGCCGTGTCCTGAGCCAACATGGTTGACCTCTGACGCATCCACAGCGAGAGGGCAAATGACTAGAGGACAACATACATTTTACCCACCGCGTGTTGGATAAAATCAAATTTAGGGTACATAAATATGACAGGAAAGAAAAGATTTAAAACAAATGGATCAAAATGTGATCTACATGCACTCCAAGAAATTCTGAGACAAGTTTGTAATGATGTGGGACACCATACTATAGTATAGATATCAAAAAATTTAAAATTTAATTTAAATTATAAAAATGATGTCAATTTTTCTGAATAAAGTTGTGATATTATGAGAAAAGTAAAACAGGCAATATTGGAAAAAATTTTTTAATAATTTGTGAGGATAAAAATTGTCACATATTTTTATTACTCTAAGTTTTGTTTTCGGTTTTCAAGTCAGTTTTATTTTTTTAATACAGGGTATTTTCAAGATGGGATTTTTTTTCGCTAATGTTCTAAAAACTCTTAATCGCTTCTCCTCACGAGGGCCGCGGGTGGCTGGAGCCTATCCAAACTGACTTCTCGAACAATGATCCACTTTCTTAACTGGTACTCACTCAATCACATTTATTTCTAATGGGACAGTGACTGGCTACTAATGTCAGAAAAACAGGTCAAACTAACCAATTCACTGTGTAAAGCAAATGGAAATTGCTTTCAAAGGCGCTGACAGTCTTTGATTCTGCGCCTTTGTTTGCCCTCCAAAAGTGTTTAAGCCACAGTGATTTGTGACAGATGCGGTTATGGCGCCAATGTCTGCCGGAGAGGGATTGAAGTTAGTCCCTGTGAGGTAGCGACATATTGTTGGGCGGGGGACGCACACCGGTGTCATGCTCTACACCAACTGTTCGTTAAGTCAGGACAATGTTTGCCCTTTGCTGGTACATCATCATCATTTCTCCCAACATCTGCTGTTGAATCACTGGGACATTTATGACTAAAAAAAAGATACTGATATTTGACAGCATGGACTGTTTTCTACATATGTTTGGAAAAAAAGGAGGACAAAGAAGGTCCCTGGAAGGTAAATCATGACTTTTTAGTGAGATGGCAAGGAGGTTAGTTTAGGTCACCCAGAAAGTTTTGTGATGCCTTCACAACTCCTATTAAGTATTCTGCATCACCTCGACTTTCGTGTCCTAGTGGGCCTATTAAAGATTACTTGAACAAGTTTTAGCACCTTACTTTGCTTTCACCTCCCACTCAGCAAGCGCATTACTGCTGTGGTGACATATCCCTGACAACACTACGAATACAACCTGCATTTTTATTTTTTTGTGTTTCCCCTTTGGCTGAAAAATAGAATGTTTTAACGCTTGGAGAGAACAAAAGGCGCTATCTGAAAATGTTGCTTTACTGTATTGGTTGGGAATCTCCAGAAAACGGTGACTCATTGTGCCTGGAAGGACAAAATACGAAAAAGCCAATACATCGGCAAAAGTCAAGGCTAACGATAAGTGTACAACAACTTGTACACAGATTTTGTGCATCTTCTCCATGCACCATCTCGCAGTTAGAGGCGGTCTGCGCTGATGTGGGCGTGAACAGTCGACTAGTTTCCCCGCCGATGGAACCAGCTCCAATGGTTCTCTTTAAAGTTTCCACGTGAGACATGCACAATCTTGCAGAAGCAGAAACATGAGAAATGGAGAAAACATAATCATGCCCTGGCTTGTGTATCGAAAAAATCTGCTGTCGCCTCTTTGGTGATGACACATAACACTCATCTTGTTTCAGAGCGTTAGATGCCATCAATATATGATCAATATGTCTCGCAAGAAGAGCGTCAAGGGTGATTGCTTGCTGTCTCCCTGACCATGAAATATGCGTCCCCTTGTGGCGGTATGAGCCATTACTTCTAAATGTCATACACATCTTTTCCAACTTTTACATGGGTTACAGTTTGTGGGTTTCTATGAATCGATATTAGCTTGTGAAAAGGAAAATTGATTCCTTGTTTGAAACGCTCAAACATGGTGAATAAAAACTCTTGAATCTTGATTCAAATCGATGAATCCGTTTTTGAACCCAGCCCTCCTTGGAGTACGCTTCTTATCTACAACCATCAGAGGCGCTGTTGAGTCACCCTCGACAAGTCTAGTCAACTCATCCACTTTTGAATTGAGTTAATTAATAAACAAAAATCAGTGATGACTTAACGCTTTGGATTCATCAACTGTGTGTAATTCACTAACTGCTGGTGCTTTTTTTTTTCTCGTGTGTTCACATTTGTCAGATGAGCTTGGCTGCTGCCAAGCAGAGGTGGAGGGCGGCCACGCTGACTATTAGGGCCTTGTGACAAAGGACAAGTCATTACTGTCAAGTCTACTGCTTCAATGTGTATGGTCATCGGAGCGTCAAGAAACAAAGGAGCATCTCTGTCTTCACGCTGTCATTTTCTGCTGCCAGCGGAGCTGTAATTAAATGTGTTGCTATGCTATTAGCAGTGTTACAGCACAGCTCTTGGACTGTAAAGGCCGACGTGCTGAAACGAACCGAATTTCCTTTCCATTTTCACTTAAGTGGTGGAATCGCTCCATTATTCGATTGCTGGAGAGGAACGACAGAGAAGCCAACTACCACCACCTTGGCTGCAATCGTGTCACTATGGTTGCTCGAGGTCATTCAACTAAAACCCCAAAAACACAAGCGCACTTTCCACTCGTACTTAAATGTGTTCCGTTAACGAGCAGAAAGATTGTAAATGGACCACCACAGAATGTGGAGCCCACGAGATCATACGGAGAAAATGATGTCTAGAAGTCAAGAAATTTTCACGTTCCACATTTGTTTGCTTCTTTTTACACTTGTGAAACAATTAAGAAGGGTAACAAGCGAGATATAGGATGCATGTATTGTTTTCCGACCTTTAATTCTTTAGGAAAGGCCATCCGCGAGATTCCGTGGTGTGTCTGTGGGAATTTTTGCCCATTCCCCTCAAAGGTTCCTTCATGTTAGCGAAAGGTCGGTAGCACTGTACGATAGCTACCATCTTGCAATCTCTGTTCTTGTTCACCCCAAAGGTGTTTGATGGGGTTTAGGTCAAAGGCTTGCCTGAAAAATTTCTCTCAGAGTTGTCATCAAAATTCAATACGAATGAAAAGGTATAGGTCAGCAAGAGATTGATTTTTATTTTTAACTGTAGTCTTATTTATCCAGCGTGCAGACATTGTTTGGTTACACTACCATTGATCGGAGCATTTGAATGACATCACGCTTCCATTATATATAACATTTTCATTTCATATCCACATTTAAATTCCATTCCATCTATTTTTTATTTTCTGTACACCATCATGGTGGATATTCAAACTGTGCCACTAAGTCACAATTGTGTCTCTCGAAGCATGTCATTGGAATCCAGCCTTACTTAAAACAAAACTGAAAGCAGCAAGACAACAATCTCATTTTTCCTCAGCGCTACCTTCAAGCATGCCTCGCACATGGTTATGAAATATAGATGCTGCAGCAATTGTAACCAAGGCTTACAATGATAGCTGATGTTTCTTTTATGACTTCACTAGCAGCGTGTTTGTTACACATGCATGCAACACATACATGTCCTGAATCGTAAAATAGATAACCTATTTTCTATAAAGACCTCACCCTTGCCTTCACGTGTAAAAAAAAAGGAAATACATTTCGGTGAAGTAGTGTCGTAAACTGTAGACCAGGGGTGTCAAACTATTTTTTTTTTGCGGGTCGCATTGTAGTCATAGATTCTTTTGGAGGGCCATTATGACGGTCAACCCAAATAAACGTATGAGCACCTCATATTATATACAGTAAAAGCTACAAAACAAACTGACAAATAACTAAATCAGACTAGTAAAAACTGGTCAAATATTTAAAAATATATATATTTTTTTTTCAAAGTGAAGGTAATTTGCAATTCTAGTAATGACACACGAATATTATGCACAATTTGTCTTTGCGGGCCACATAAAATGATGTGGCGGGCCGTATCTGGCCCCCGGCCCTTGAGTTTGACACATCGATGTAACTGATTGATTTTCTCTTCGCTCCACCTTCACGGCTTTGTTCCGTAGAGCCTGCCGTTGTGAAAACAGGCTAAAACTAAGCAAAAAGCTGACATCAGAATTTCACTGTTGGTGTATTTCTGAGGGACGTGGGGGGGCTGAACTACTCGACTACATACATTCAAAAATCAAAGCTATTGCAATGTGTGGACAGTGTTTGCACCATTACACAGTTGCGAGGAGATAAAAAGGCGCAAGAGTCCCACGAGACGGGCGTACAAACAAAATCATGTTGCTGGAAGACGCTCACATCGTTGATAGACAGTCAGGCATGAGCTGGCATACGTATAGTAAAATGTCCAAGGATAAACACAGAGATGGAGGCTCCATATAGAATTATAATATCAACTATTCATGATGTAATCGTGTAAACTATGCTGTCTCTACACCCTAAAGTCTGGTTTGGACACAACTCGGCATAATCCAACTGATTAGTTACAAGCTCCTGGCTGCTATACAAGAAGCCTTCAAAATTGATCATCATAGGAGATTGTGTGGTTTTCATCTGATAGTGACAATGCCGAAAAGTTGAATTAATTAATCCATTTTTACAAACACACACATGTACATTAACTTTTAAATAAGAGCTATTTCAACAAACAACAAATGATATGCTTCTTGATATATTCCTCTGTATTTACAAATTATTTGTCTCCCATTGTGTATGGATTCAATGAAACTGTACAGCAAATATAATTTGTTCCATTTACAGTAATATCTGAATTTTTGGAACCACACGATGATTTGAATCAGCAAATCATCTCTTTGCCTTTGACAACATAGTCACTACAAAGGACTCCCAGAGGAGCCTTCATCCAAAAGATTTTTTTTTTATATAACTCGGGGCGTCATCTGCTTTCTTATCTGCCCATAAAAGATTTTCTAGCTAACATAGCATCTGAGGCTAATCCAGGATTTTTTTGGCAGCAGCTGTCCCAAGACATTTAAAAAAACAGCAGCGTGTGATTTCGTTGACAACGTGGGATGACATTTTAATTTCACCAGCTGGAGTGTATTTCCATATTTAATGTCACGGTGTTAAATAATCAATGTCGCTGCACAATCGGATGTGATTGGAAAACATTATTATAGAAGTGAGGTTGCTCTGCAGTTTGTTTTTGAGTTTTTCCTTGCCCTCTTGGGAGCTTAAGATCAGGGGATGCTTTGAGAATAATTGTTAATTTGTTTTGTATATGTGAAGACCTTTGAGATTGCTTGTGATTTCACCGAGATGAAGTATTGATAGTGAATTCTGGTGTATCAATACTGTACGTTGAGATATAGCGATATTATATACAGAAGAATGGACACCAGGATATTCACAGTTCACACTCATCGATTTTTTTTCTCATCATTTTTTTTTCCTGCGGTGAGAAGCCAAACAGTGTGAGCGTCACATCCGATTTTTTGCTATATAATTTTGTTTCAGGTCACAATCACAGAGCCCATCGAGTCCAAGTATTACCAATCAGAAATATGTTGAACATTTACGTATTTTTCCGAGCACACCGGAGAGGTAAAGGAAATAACTCCACACGACGTTTTTATAGACATCCAAGAATGAAGCTAATATTGATCAAATAGGGTCTGTATGCATCTACCCAGATTTACCCATCCCTAAGCCCTTGTGTCTATTATAGATAGATGCTTCAAGTTAGTGGACTCCCCCCCCCCCCCCCCCCCACTACGATTTGATTGTTTGATGACGAGGAGTTCGATCTTAAGCACCGCAAAGTGTGTAAAGCCCTTTAATCTCTCCCAAGTGGATTCAGAAAACAATCCGATGCTTGTTTGTGAAGAGAGAGCACGGTGGACAGATTGAGGTGTAATTATAGCATCGTGCCGTGAGAGACCTTTTATTGTCGTCGTGAGTGCTCCTTGCAAAACAAGTCAGAGAAGAAGGAAAGGAGAGGAGATTTCATTCGTCAAGAACAAAATTTCTGCCAGCAAGACTGGGAGATGTTCGGATCATTATTGAGTAAGTGAGAGAGGAAAAGGAAGTGGATTTTTGAAACACCTCGTCTTTAGAAACTGAGCAAACGTCAAACATTTTTAATCAACTTCCAAGATGGCTAAAAATAAGACTCACTGCCAACACCTGCTACTGGTATCTAATTAGATTATTTTAAAAAGTAATGACGCTCACAAATTAACGTCATGCAATAATGTCGTGAATGTTCTTAGAATAGGCAAATAAAAATGTCGCTCTCTCTTCATGGTGTTCCATCCACACACACACACAAAAATACATGAATTAAAGTTAAATCTATTCGACACAACACAGATGAAGACAATATCTGTATAAAAACATATACACATATTTATTTATTTATTTAAAATTAAAGCAATCAAGCAATTAAAGCGTTGGAACTCCTCGTCAAAGGAGTGATCCAGTTCAATATCAACATTTTGGCTACCCGTAGTAAACGGATACAGAAATTAACTTTTAAGTATTATATTCTGTTTTTAAAAAAAAAAAAACAATACGACGCATTATCAACGCGATAAGGCAATTTTCCTGACTGTAGAAATTCTGTTAAAGCCAAACAAATGATTTGCTTTACTGTATTGTTTTTTTTTTCAACAATTACTAATAAAACATGATTGAGGGAGATAAATTTGGATTAAACGTATTGTCTTACTCCTTAAAGAAATCCTTCAGACTTTAACATTCATAAGAAAAATCGTAGAAAAGATGGCGTTGATGAATGTTTAGGTTAAATTCCATCTGTTTCTGCACCGTATTCAGAATTTAAGAACTGAGGTGAATATATTTTATCAGTACTCTCCAATGAGTGAGAATTCATTTGATCCTTTAATGTGAAGGGAATATGGCTAAGATCAGAGGGAGAGACGTTGCGGGAGATACTGACCTGAATATTAACATATAGCGACCCAATAGCGCTTTAATTATTGATCGCCAAAGACAACACACTCTCCAGGAACAATCAGTTGAAAGGATCTTACAACGTGAGGCTTCAGAAGAACACCGTGGTGATGATGAAACATTCATGGCATGTTCTGACTGTGGATGGCAGGTAGATTGCACTTGTGGCGCCACTCACGACAGCGAGTAGCTTTCCCCAAGCGATAAATTACAGTTTGCGCTGGCTGAGGGCAAAGGTGAAATGATGCAAGTGGTGCTTCTTGTTTTGGAGTGGAAGCGTGCTAACATTCCTGCTGCAATTTCTAGATCAGTTGAGATTATTTTGTTCTCAATCGAGGTTTTTGTGTTGAGAGACAAAATCAAATACTCGGAGTCTGATTGGACTGAGAAAGTGAAAAAGTTTTATTCTACCTGTATCTGTCCTCTGTGTCCCTCTCTTTTTGCTCCTCTTATTTATGTTATTTGTTTATTCATTATTTATTCATCACTCTTATTTATTTATTTATTTATTTATTTATTTATTTATTTATTTATTTATTTATTTATTTATTTATTTATTTATTTATTTATTCATTGTTTGTGCCTTCTTGTTTTTACTTTTTGTGTTGTTTACTTGTTGTTGTTGCTCTCTCTGTCTCTTTCTCTTTTTCTGTCGTTCTCTGACACTGCCACTCTCTCTCTCTCTCTCTCTCTCTCTCTCTCTCACTCTCTCCTCTCTCTCTGCCTCTGATGTGATTTCACCGGAACGACATGTACATACATATACCCACATTGAACATACCGTAAATAAGATTTTTTTTAACCTTCATTCTTAGCCTTATAGCTATACTGTAAATAAGCTCTTTCACTTTTATTCTCAGATTTCCTTTTATACTTTTTTTAAATTGTGTAACGTTTGCACTAAGAAGGGAGCAGCTATCCGAATTTCGTTGTACAACTAAGTTGTAAAATGACAATAAAGGCCATTCGATTCTATTCTATACGTTCAGATCAAAACTGTACCACTGCATTCGCAGTTACAGATATGGACATGGAAAAAAAAATACACATTATGCTTTCCATTGTTACAGCACAAGGTCTTCTTAGGGTTGGAGGGTAGTGGCAGAGTTTAAGAGAGATTCACATGGTGCCGCGAGCAAGTATGTCCTTCAGGCTTTCAGTGTGTGTATGTGTGTGTGTGTGTATGTGTGTGTGTGCCATCTGTGGCCTGGTCTCCCGCCTACATTTTTATTCTGCCAATGGCTCCCTCAGAGGAAGAGTGTTGGAGGACGTGTTGCGACGCACTGTTGACTCCCTCCCACTCGCATACCCATATGCAGGTCATTTAAGAAAGGTCTAGTTTATTTTTTTTATTTTTTATTTTTTTTCAGGACACTGTCAAGTTAGTCCCACAAACTCAATTCAATATTGAATCAACTTAATCGCTACAAACCACCGACATGGCGCCTCAGTTTTTAAAATGACGACTTCACTACAGCAATGGTGAACCTAAAGTGTCGCAGGTTTGATTTATACTTTGGGAAAATGAGTTCACTTATTAAATGCAAAACTTAGAGTTCCAAAGAATGAACTGCGGTTGCTGGTAACACCTTCAGTTGGACTTTATTCAAGATTTGCAGATAGCTGAGTTAGAGCACAAAGAGCGATGGAAGATGGAAGCTGTTTCCCTCGTTCGAACGTCTTATTCAAATGATCAAGGTCATTGAATTCCTGAATCTGATCATTTGAATCCCTAGGAATGAACTTACCTACCCTGCGCTGAGGTGACCCCTTGAAGAGCTGAAGGGGAAAGAAGAAATAAATGTCGATTGCTCGACTTTATATGTATGGGAAATTTTTCTAAAACACTTTACTTTGCCTGTTGTTCCACCGACAATAAAAAAAAGCCTTTGGCTGAAAAAGGTTTGTATCATATTGAAAAAGATAAACGTAAAATGCCAGCTCTTCAATATAGTCTTCCCGGCAGTTTTGAAGTAGATTAAGTGTTTTGCCGAGGAATGCTCTGTGCTTGTAAATGCTAAATGCGCTATAAAACATCTTTTACTGTTTACTGTTGATGGATGTCAGACGGAGAATTGATTCAGCTATGTTATCAGCAATGATGAGTTTCTGCCGCTGAAGTTCTTATTGCTTCGGTATGATAATGACTTTTGGTCTTTCAAGAGAAAACACACAAACTCTCCTTCTTTACAAGAATACACTTCTTTCTTTTAAGGCTTGGCTACTAACGCTTCGGGGTCAGATGTGGGACAGGGGCGGATTGAGCTTTGAGGATAAGGAAGCTTGTGAATTTACATATTTGACACAGTTAGGAAGCTGTTTGCGGGGCTCAAATTGAACGCAATACGCTCAGCCGTATCGAGGGAAGCGCTGTCTTCAGGTGCTTTCAGACATCTTGTGTTTTCATCAGTGTCAGCTCATTATGGATTAACTTAAGAAGAGAATAAGAAAAATATTCATTTGATGTTACCGAGAAGGAAGAAAAAAATTAACATAGAAGGTGTCGGAGGAGTTTTGCGAATGATTCCGATATTGGATATGATCACCGTTCCACTGAGCAGAATTAGCAGTGTTGCTTTATTTTAATTAGCTTGGTTGAAATTTTCATTAGCTTGATGGGAGTCTCACCCAGAGCCGATATTTGTGTGTAAATGACTTTGACCTTCTGCGACAAGCATTTGAGTCCCTTCTGTTTGTGTTGTAGAAACATTGAGGCAGCGCTGAATTGGATTTAGGGAATCGGACTGCATTAGATTTAGGACACCTACAAAACATAGTCATTATTCTGAAGGCAGTTCAGAAAGTAGCAGCAGGTCAGGAGGAAGAAAATAATATAAATCAAGATGGGGGGAGGAAGGAATGGGTAGTCGTTCCATAAACAAATCAACGAAATGAAATACAGACTGTGGGTGGTGAGTCCTGAAGCCAAACGTATCTTGTAGCCACAGTTGAACTTTCCTGTACTCTGAAGCAAAGCTCTCCTGGCTGGGGAATAACTTCTTAACCTCCTTCAAGAGTTCTGAGCTGCAAATTTAAATTCGACAAGAGTGGTCTGACTTTGCGGCCATATCTCACAGTGTTGCCTTTGAGTATTCGTCAACAAACTCCAGTCCTGAATTTCTTACTGTTACCTTTGGGGATGAGGAAATATTTGGTTCACCCGCTACCTCATTGAGACACCGGTGACACAGTATTTTGTGGATTCAGCTGCCGAACGTTCCCCAGTTGCAATGGATCAATAAAGACAAAATAGCAGAGAACAAGCCGCAGTATTATTGGAAACCACCTGGCGAGCCTGGCCTAATTTAAAAATGGGACGATATATCAAGCATGACAAGAGAGGAAGGCTTTAACAACCAAACAAAAACAGCATTGCAGCAATACAAATGCACCATCTGGGATGCGGCTGCTCAATGCAACGCACATTTGCAAATAAAAATAAACCAAATCACACGGACAAACGATATTTTGTTCTTCTATTTTTCAACCTCTAAAAATCTTGACCAGCACGAGTGACAGCCCTAATAAATAGTGAGCCTAAAACTGAAGTCTAAATCTACTCGTACAACCGAAAACTGCTTTTTTTTTTGGGTGACTGCCTCTCTAATGATTCAATAATTAAACATATCAAATGACATCATGAGATTCCATTTTATGTATACCTGAGAACATTTTCTCCAAGTTTAAAGACTAAACAGAGTCTCCAGATTGTAACCAGGTCACAATTGAAACTTGGGTTCAGGGTTGTGTTAGCACCTCACAGCGTCATGGATAACCTGCGCATCTGTGAAGGAATGCGACGGGGGGGGGGGGGGAAGAGCTCATACAGGTTTTTGAGGACCATATGCCACCATCCAGATGGAGTCTTTATCAGGGGAAGATTCTACTTATTCCAGCAAAACAACAGCTACTTGACTTGTGCTTACGACCATGAACCATGTAGAGCAAGGGTGTCAAACTGATTTTTGTTGCCAGCAATATCTCTATTTTTTTTTAAAGTGAAGACAATTTTTTGATTTTACTAATGACACAAAATTTGTCTTTGCGGGCCACATAAAATGATGTGGCGGGCCGGATCTGGCCCCCGGGCCTTGAGATTGACACCTATGATGTAGAGCATAAAAAAATGTCACTTTTGGATGAAAAAAAATGATAACATCCAGGTTTTTAGGATTCAAAAAAACTCAAAGAACAAGATATCAGGGGAACTTTGATAAAGAAGAGCTCTACGAGAGCATGTGAGGAAGTCAAGCTGTGGCTCCAATTACCTACAGTGAGCTAACCTCCCATTGTCCTACTGATTATGTTGACGGATGACTCAGGCTCACCTGTGCCGAGCCTTCTCGCCAAGGTCCTGATCACTACCTCCACCCCCTCTCATTTGCGTCCAGTACATCCAACCAAAATCCTTCATCATCACGGCACCGCTCTATCTTTGTGCCAAGTGCCTATTTTTCACACTTCCCAGACAATGAGGTGGTGCTCGTTCACCTCAGAGTCTCATTACCATTCTGGAGGGGTCGCCCTTGACCCAACATACCTTCGGTGATATCGTGACCCAACCTTGCTCATCCTCTCAACTGTCCTTGAGATCTTGTGAACAGTCTATTTCTATATTACTCAACTTGAAACATGAATTTCTGAGATTTGCTCAAATTGTCCACTAAAATTGGTTAAATATAGTTGATTTCAATATCTGGGGATTTAAAACTACTCTCTCTGTTTTATAAGTTGCCATTTGATGTTACAATTTCATCTATCTATTATTTTTGGGTTTTTTAATAGCTTTTAGATTACAGTTTGACAGGTCACAACAAATCACAGCGCAGCTTCAGAAAACTGGTGAGCTGTGATTGGTTGCGACCTGAGAACTGTGATGTAATTTTCAGTTGACAGCAAGTGGCAAAATGCCCCCCACCCTCTGAGATGGATAAAAACGGGTGGATTTTGCCTTTTTTATTCATATTCCACAAACAAACTTGTTGGGCTGTACAGAAGATATTATTACAGTGAAAATGTGACTTCGCTTTTCAGCACTGACTGGATGACAACTGCAAGAATTGTTAGATTGGCCAACATGAAGTTTAACCAAATGCAAGATCATATTCAAAGCAATGAGATAAAGAAGCAAATGACTATTATGAAAGAGGAATATTCAAGGATGGCCTTTGAATAGTACTTAGCACACTTTCTGTGCAAAAAAAGCAAATTGTTACCGTGGCGACAGAGCAAATGAACCGATGCGGATAGTAAGACCTTGAATGTTTATTTAAATTGGACTTCTCTGATAACAAAAGAGATGAACTCCAAACAATTTTATACATTGTGATTTATAGTCACGAAAAGGGAAACACAATAGGAGTCTGGTTGAACGGTAGTTTATGAATCGTCATTCATGTTACTTTAATCCACAGGGGTCAAACTCAAGGCCCGGGGGTCAGATACGGCCCGCCACATCATTTTATGTGGCCCGCGAAGACAAATTGTTCATCAATAATACTAGAATTGCAAATTGTCTTCACTTTTAATATCTTTTTTCTGAAATATTTGACCAGTTTTTACTGGTCTGATTTGAAAATGAGTTATTTGTCAGTTTGTTTTGTAGCTTTTACTGTATATAATATACACAGTACGAGAATAAGTGAAACTTTAATGTAATCATTTTCATCTTAGGTAGGAAAAAGGACTGGTTGTGTTGACAAAAACAAACATGACACATCCGATCAAACATGCTGTGGGATTAAAAAAAAAAAAATTATATCGGGAATACAAGTGAAAATATTTCCAGCAAACATGCCGAACCTCCCTCTGAAACAATGGCGCATACATAATCATTTTAAGTTATGCAACCAAATGGGTTACTGGAACATGAATAATTTGTATCAGTCCTTGCTCAAGCCTCTTATTTTTTTTTAATCACAGCACATGATGCATCTCTCAAGTCTCCACCATCTTGTTATCGTTTCATAGGAGTAACAGTTGCATATGCATTATTGCGAAATGGTTGCTTGCCGCAATAACTTCTTCACCATTTTGGACTTTCAATCGCATTAAGCCTTCATCAAATTACAAACAAGTAAACCACTGATACCACTGAACATTGTTTACCTGGTTTTACACTTATTACCCTAAACATGGTTTGTATAGTTGATAAGCGTTCTGAGATAGGAACAGATTGAAGATTTCTTTCTACCGCCATTATTTCCCAAAAATGATTCAAACAGCGTCCAACAAAATATTAATTTAGATGAACGGTGGCCACTTTTAAACTCAAGGACCTCATTTAATTTTTAAAATAGACATAAATGGGCCAGGTCATAATAATAGGCACTGCCTCATTTGTGCTTAAACTTGAATTTAGTTTATTTTACTATATTTTATGTATTTATAAACAAAGTGGACAAAGTATATGTGATATTGTGTATTTTACAGATCTGTTGTTCGCAAGAAATCAATTAACCAATTACTTCTATAGAATTGAATAAAAAGACAATCAACCCACATTGGTCGTATCAAAATTATTCTTTTGGAAATAAAAATGGCAGGCAAGATTATTTCCAGAATGTGGCCCACGGGGTTTGCTTTTCCCACCATGGACTCAACAGGAGAGTGCTTGCTCATGCTTAAATTAGCCTGTGCACGCTGGGCCGTTATCCAAACCTTAAAAACATATTTCTCCGCCGATTTTATTTTCCTCAACTCCACTGCATGCACAATAGTGCACACTCACACGTAGATTGATGCTAAATGTCAACAAGCATTAGTACTCGTCTTTGTTGCGGCAACTCTTTGGACGATAATGAGCGATCCAGCAGCGAGGAGCCGTGTTGAACGCCGCTGAGACAAAGCAGAAAACAGCGGCCATCCCATCAGATGGATTCGAGATTGTTCAGCAAAAGAACGCCGGCTGCAGTCTGCAATTAGCCGTGCCATCTGTATGCTGTGAGGCGCGAGGAGGAGCCGGACTGACCAGCTTCATTTACACTCAAATCATTACCCTGGCCTATGCGCTGCTCTTTTTCCTCTGCAAAAAATGTTCCCTGGGATTGAGCCATCTGTTATCTGTCATCATGTTCCCCCTCCTTCGTTCTGTCTTTAAGTGTCTCGGGTTATTCACTCTTAATACCTTCTTGCCGACATTTCCTTGGGGCGCCATGGGAAGCGGTGTTGGACTCTCAGAGGGGAAGCCGCGACTCTGAATGAAGGGCTTGTTAACGGGGTCACTGATAATTCGGCTAATTAGCTGCCATATCACCTTGAGCTGCGAGGGAAGACAGAGAAAATCGGTTTAGCCGTGGCGACAAAGGCGTGTCGAAAGGAAAAGGAAGGAGTTTTACAATGTACCAGCGCTACCTTATGATGGATTTACATTCTCACAGTGGAAAAACATCTCCAAGACATAACTATAAAACATTCGAATGAAGTAACCGAGTTTGCCTTCTCATGCCGCGCATTTTCGTAAACTGCATCATTGTGTGTTGTTTGTAACCTCAACTCAAACTGCTGACTGAAATAATTTGAAACTTAAATTCCAAATATGTTCTGTAATCCTCATCGACAAGCACAGAGCAATCATTTTCACTCACATTTACATCTATGGCCGATTTAGAGTCCTCAATAAACCGAGCTTCCGTTTTGGAAAATTTCAATCTTACCAGTTACGATAGTAATTACTGTGGCTATTTATGGTTTTGATCAGGACAAAGAGAAAGGAGAATAGAGAAATGCTACATTACAAACGGTTTGGCAGTTTGTGGTGAACAACTCTCAGTATCAGCTTGCCATTTTAAAGATGCAGTTGAAATCAGTGTTACCTTGCAGCTACATTACATTTCAGATTCAATGTTGCATAGATACAAAGTGCAGAAATTATGAGTTGGTTGCAAAAATTAGCTTTGCTTTATGCCGATTTTTTTTTTTTTTTCTAACTGTGATTTAAAAAAACTATACTACTACTCAAGGGTCTGGTCAATATGCAAATGAGCACTCCACACAGTGGGATTATCGCAGTGTTCAACGGTGGTATCTGCCATGCTAATTACATTTTATTAATTACGGAATAAATAATCATGAGTAAAACTCATAGGCCTACTGCTGTTTTAATTAAAGAAGTCTAATTATTGCATTAATTGATCTTATGTTAATCAAACTTCCCATCTAATTGGATAATTGGAGGAACCATGGGAAAACCAAGTGCGCAAGGCTCTTGGACAAGGTTAAGCCAATGAAAATGTGCCATTTAATTAAAAACTTGACCGAGAAAGTCGACCAAACACAAACAGTGAAAAAAAAAAAAAAAACTGCTTCTTCCGCTACTCTTTTGCTTCTTTTTTCTCCATTTGAAAGCTTGGCTGACACCTTTTCATCACGCACACCCCAGAGAGCATCCCTCCCAACGAGCCAGGTTTCATCTTTATAAAAACAAAAAAACACAGAAATAGAAAAAGATGGAAATGCGCAAATGAGGGAGCGGAGACACATATCTGAGAGCTGGCTGAGCCTTTGTTCTGAAGGGAAAAAAAACGTATATTAAATCAAAAAACAGGAAGAGGAGATAAAAAGCCTTCTTCACACGGGATCTGGGTCAGAGCTGAGTTGCAGTGCCGAGCAGTTCCGCTATCCCTCTCTGGATGGGGCTGCTCCGTGACGTTCCCTGGCAAGTTACTCAAGCGGCCCGACTCGGCTACATTATGACTGTAATACGCAAACAGCGCTTGGGATTCAAATGCGCATGCATGCAAAAGGGCCTGGCTGTGAGAGGCAGTTGTAAGGCAAGCCAACGAGGCAAGCAGCCATTTTGGGTTATGAGACTGAGAGCGGGCCAGTTGAAGCTGAGACTTTCCCTGACGAGCAATCTGCTCTGCCTTTCAACTCGCCAGGTCTGATTAACCCCAAAATACCGATGGGGGTGGAGCCCTGCTGCAGCGGTATAAACCGTAAAGAAAAAGGGCATTTTGTTGAGGTCGATTTTCCATTGTGAGGGGTGGTGGCCAACACACCTTGTCATTACTGGGCTATTGAGGCCCGACTGGATCGATTTCATTGCCTCCTGCTGTCGTCTCAGTCTTTCCTCCACGCTTTCCTAATCTGATGATCGGTTAATTCCAGCGGTGTGTTTACCATTTGTTCCGGCATTTTGTTGTAGGTGAAATTGCGACTCTTCTTTTTGTTAATGTTTCACTCCTTGTTTAGGCTTAATTTTGTTTATAGACATATTTTGGTCTTCTCTGTGATGGTCACGTCAACCTCTTGTCTTCGTTGCGCTTCATTTTACACTTAATGGTTGTTACCTGCATTGTGTGCAACCATAATAAAACTATGTTTGATTAAATCACAACTGCCACAATAAGTCAAACTTATTTACTTTCTAGATCTGGATTTGACACTTCTGGATATGTCTGTTGTTGTTTTTTTTTAAATAAATTAGTCCAATCAATTAAAAAAAAAACTCTCCTTGTTGAATTTACGAAGGAATTCAGAGTGTAAATATAACTCTCCATTTTTTACAATTAAATAAATAAATATTTCTTCACAAAGCAATCAAGACCGCCTTCCTTACTTTTTCCTTTTCGCGTGATATCTCGGGTGTTACACCTATAATGTGTGTGATAGGAATCCAGACAGTGTGGTCTGATGGCCAGACTCTCGGGATCTTCACCCAGCTTTACCAGGTAATGTCATTTGCAGGGGAAACTCAGTTTAGGGCCTTGAATATTTAAATTCGGCATGCATAATTGAAGTGCGATATAGCTGTCAAACTCCCCAATAAATAATAGGTCTACAAAAACAACACACATCTCCCCTCTGAACCTTGGTTGAAAATGAATTTCAAAAGTAATCATAAAAAAATGAATCAATAATTGAATGAAATCGCCCTTTCCGCAATTTCACCCCAAACACCACACGACCATCGATATTGCACAATGCAATGCATCTTTATTTATCTTTGGCAACAGCCGTAGCTGTAACAAAGCTATTAGATTAGCATCCCCTTTCTTCGGCTCTGCGGTGTGACGAAGCTTTGTGCGCCTTCACAGGTCACCACGCTCATTTTTTTTGCGGGCGCGGAATTTGTGGACGCGCACACACTTAATTCGCTCGCATATGCTGACACAAACTCTCGGGACGCACGCACGAGTTCCGCAGCGCTGCGAGCGGAAACAGAGCAGCTTGATTGACATTAGCACAGTGAATGTAGATCTAAATTTCCCGGCCTGGTGGAGAGGAACAGCGACGGTAAATCGGCCTGTCAGTCAAAGCGGGTACCTGGACCCGGCGCCGTTGGCGTTTCTTGTTACAGAGCCGCAACGGAGGCAATTTTTAGAAAGGACAAAGAGAAGCGGAGGTGTATCCGTTGTTTTGTTGAAGCTGAAAGTGATTGTCACAGATATCAAACAGCCATAATGGAAGAAATGAGCAGGAATTTCAATGACTTAATTGACAGCGTTTTTCTTTTGTGGATAGGAAAGAACAGAAGACGCACATTGAAGGCCATCACTTGGTTGCCGGCAGAATAGATGCTGCTGATCCATTCACAACTAGTTTTATCTGTTTTTGATGCTGGCTTCTTTGTTGAAATTTTTTGCTGCCAATCCTCTTTTAACAAAAATATTTGAACGAGTCATTTCTACTGATCCGTGATTTCAAAACTAGTTATCGATCAGTTTATTGATTTTCAATTATTTATTGCATTTTTGCTGTATCACAAGAGTGTGAGCTTAATCTTGGTTTTATTTGTTGCAAAAATAGAGTATATTACTTTTCTAAAAGCAGCAGAGGCAACAATAATCAGGAGTGCACATAGTGCACGGCATGGTTCTCAAATGAGCATCAGAGGTTCTCGTTTGATGCAATTTTTTTTTTTTTTAACTTAAAGACTTACGGCACATCTGAGGAGGTTTATCTTTGATGTGTATAGATGTGTCATTTTCCTGTAAATGAATATTGTTTTGTCTTTTTTTTTTTTCCCCAGTTTTCTGTAAAGCGCTTTGATACGGCGACAGCTGTTGTGAAATTGCTATATAAATAAAGATGTTTTGTATTTACCGGGCTATAGGATGGAATCTTATTAAAGCATTATAAAAGACTGTTTTATACAAACACAAATCATTTGCTTTTAACACAATTAAATTGTATGGCCTGTTCAAAACATTAGATTTGATTTGCAATATGGGACCCTGTGATCAGCTGGCTTACTTTGCAGTTATTTCAGGCAGCCGTCTACTGTTGACTCTTTAATTTTTTTTTCACACCACGGACAGGTTAGAATATATTTTGATGGGCCACCGATGCCGCTGCGCAGCGACGCGGTAATAACGGTCTCACTGGGAGCTGCCCTGGTGGGCCACCATCTTAGGGCAAATGTGTTAGTGGGAAGCCAGCCGAGTCATGCCACGTGCCAGTGGGTCAATTTAAAAAAAGAAAAGAAAAAAAGCTAAACACTGTACATGGATAGCAATGGCTTGTCCAGATTTTATTTTAAAGTTGGCCCTCGAACACCATCGTCATGGCAGCTGTCTTGGCCTTTAACGGTCACTATAGCCTAACTAGGGAATATTCGATTCCCTTTCAATAATAAAACAATCTGGACTTTTTTCTACATTAGAGCTCGTCAACATTTTTTTTCAACAACCACACATTGGTGACCCCAGCTCTACATCATCTTGAGAAGAACCTTATCTGCTTTTCAAACCACTCCTTCTGTCTTCGATCATGCTGCCGGTCACTGTTAAAGCTGTCAGGCTGTCAGCTGGTGGCTCGCAATAGCTCCACCTCCGCTAACAAGACCAGAAAATATGCTGATTACACAAATAGGTGTGATTTACAGAAAATAGTTTTGGGTTATGTTCAACAGAAAAAGTCCTGGTAAGAGGGCCACACTTATCATTTCATTTTTGTTCTACGGATAAAGACTGTCAGTTCAATCCTACACACCCTTCGGGGTTTTAAACAAGGCGTATCCGATCAATTCAAATTATTTTTTTCCGGGAGGCTTTTACAAGGAGGAGGAGGTACAAGGCCCGAGGCACCCCCACAGAGGTATCTTGCTGCATCTTTGCCTCGCTGGTGGGAAGGATGTAGGTGTCATACTGTATATGCTGTTATCAGCTCTATCTTTTATATCTCTTGTTATTGGCAAAAACAAAAGGCCCTTTGAACAAAAAAAAAAAAAAAAAGGGCCGGCAGGCAAGAAAAATAAATGGCTCTCTAAGCGGCATCGACTACTCTTCTTTCTTTGCTTGTCACGGTGAAGAGGCTGTGCAAATGAAACGCTGACGGTCCCAACAGATTCACATCTATAGTGTTCGTCCGGCCGCTTTCAAAAGGGCCTTTGTGGCGGCCGACCACAGTTTCCACGGAAGCTTCTCTGTGTTCCATCTCGTCGTGATTGTTAGCTGTGATATTAACTGACAGACGGAGAGGGGAACATTAAAAACGCTTAACAAGACTATTCACAAGGACATCTGGCCGTACTGGCTTGAAGGAATAACCTTTCGAGCGGTGATTCTCAACTTGTGGCGACGGAATGTCAGAATTGCATTTGATGAATGCAAGGGCGTTTGCGGGCTTAAGGAAATCAAATTCGGGACATGCTTCTTAAGAAAATGTCATCACATTACAATTACAGCAATTTGCTACTGGATGGATGGATGGATGGATGGATGGATGGATGGATGGATGGATGGATGGATGGATGGATGGATGGATGGATGGATGGATGGATGGATGGATTACCGTCATTTCTGGACTATAAGCCGCACCCGAATATAAAACTCACCAGCTGAAATTTGGGAAAAATACGGTTTTGTTCATATATATAAGGCGCACTGGACTATAAGCCGCATGTGTTTTGATGTTTAATTTCCTTATATAAGAGAAGATGCACAAATCATACAATATTATAAAAATCATGAAAAACCCATAAATAAGATGCACTGGACTATAAAGTTTAAAAGCTTGTGCAAAACGTACCAGCTTATAGTCCGGTAAGTACGGTCATTTATTTAACAACCGAGGTTCTCAATAGTGGGTGGAAGAACCACACACAGCCTGGCACTTCATCTTGATCACCACCCCTATAGAACATCAGCATTCATTTCAAGTCTGTGGTTGTATTCAGTGGGGTTAAAGTCAGGCCCCTTCGTTCACTCTAAACCCAAATTCTGATATTGTCTCTTATAAGCGCCAGCGTTCTCATCTCAAGATGGACTTAGTTTCCAGGCTGTGGATGTATAGAATTGCAACTGGTTGTGGAATCTTATCTTGATATCTCCCTGCATTGAGATTGCCTTCAAGGATGATAAGCCTCATTATTCCAGAAAGAGAGATACCGCACAACCACACAATCACACCGCCGCTACCAAAAGATTTATATTGTATCGATGCAGCAATCAGCACGACATTCTCCGCATCGCTTCCTCACTTTAAAGCCACTATTCAACTGCCGTAGGCAGAATCTGGACACGTTAATGAACATGATGCTCCCCAACATGTTTGCGATTCCAGCGCATATGTTGCAAACGCCAGAAGCTCAAATAGTTACATTTAAAATTTAAAAACATTGTAAATATGACTCTTATAATAATATTATATATAATACTATATAATACTATTTTGTTTCTTGTGAAATAAAACCATCCTCATGAATTAGGAGTTCCTGTGATGTTTTACTACAATCCCCGAAATGTTTATAATTTAAAACATTCTCAAATAAAATTACAACTCCTAATGTTAATCTTATTATCGTAAAAGAATAACATTACTGTAATTCACATGTTAACAGATATTAACATTTCGATAATTTCTCAACTAGTGTTGCTAAATTTAAAAAGCTTCCAAGAATGTCGGGAAATGTTTTTTAAGCATTTCGTAGGCCACCCACAAGCCAGACGATGAAATTAGCCTCAGATCTCTCTCTCTCCATCTCAATGGACACACTATCCACTCCCCAATGTGTTTAAAAGATATCCACTTCATTTATGCAATGTGTGTCTATGTTCTGTGATAATATCCCAGTGACAACATGGGTCAAGACCCCTGTGATCCCTCGGAGGAGAGAATATCTCATTAAAACAGAAAGCCTCGGGGACATTAAAGCAATTTGGCTCACCCTCTGTTCGAGGGAACCAATTAAAACATTAACTTAAACCAGCACAACCGCTCACAGATGTTAGCGCGCCGCCATAAACCGTTGTGCGGTGTCGAGAGGCTTTTCGTAGGAAAAAAAATTGAAAGAATGGAAGCTGTTCTAGCTGCAAAAAACCGAGACAAATGTCATACATTCTTTCATTTTTAATTTTGAAACTGCAATGGCTAAATACTTTAGTCCATATGAATAAAGTCAAAGTGGACAGAGAATCCTAAAGGCCCCGCTTTAAAGAAAGGAAGACAGAGAGAAAAACATCATAAAAAGTAAATGTTAATGCGAGAAAAATGTTGTAATGCACGAGAATAAATTCTTCAGGGGAAAAACTCGTGAGTCATAAATACTCATTTCATTGTATTTTGCCACAGAATCACTGACAGAGCAAGATTTTTTTTTTTTTTTCGGGGGGCCATGGAGTGGCAATAGATATCTTGGGGTGTTTGCAAAAAAACATTTTTTGGGGAATTACTTTTTATTTTTTTATGAATCCCCTAAAATTCTTCTGAAAAAGAGAAACAGGGAGGTATATATATATATATATTTTTTTTTTATTATTTATTGTTAATATATATGTTTATATATGTAGATGAAAGAAGGTCAACTGTAATGTTTGCAAAAAATGTTAGCCTCTGCATGTCGGACCTCCTCCCAATCACCATTCAGTAAAAGATTGCCAATGATCCACAGATTCCAAACACTGCCAACTTCACTAAGGAAAAAAAAAAAAAAAGTTCAAGGAAAAAAAAAATCACTACATGAATAATTAGAGACTGAACGAAACTGAAAACTGAACTTTTTTCTCATGCTTTGCTATTTGGAAATCGCTTCAAGAATCTGATTAGTCATGAATGAATGCTTTGCCGCTGTTCCTATTACAAGATACAATCAGGAGGTGTGGGAAACATTTGGAATCCTTGATTCTGCTACAAAATTCAAGCAGGGCCTACTGCTTGGCTAAAAACAATTAGCACCATTCGAGCATATCCGCAAAATCTTGGAGCAAGGAGGTTCTCTACTAGCGAGATTGAAAGAAATGAGTGCAAATGTGTCGAGTCAGCGGAGACTCTCCAAGAGACGTCACTCGGGGGTCATGTGATGACAATCCAGGGTAGCAGGTCATCACCCGTGCGTAAAATAAATGACGGCGATTCCCAGTAGACACAAAATGTTGCTGTGAACCGTAATCAAGCAAAAAAAGTTCCATTTGTTTTTAATCGCAAAACCCACAAAAAGTGTTATTAAAGCTAACAAGCAAAATGCTGACATTCAAATACGGTCTGCCTGTGCTCATTAGCAAGCAGCAGTAGCACAACTCAGCTTGAAAGAATAAACTGAATTTTGACACAATAGCCCTCAAGTGAATAATAATCAAGCTGGAAAAAAAAGTTTGTATCTTTAAAAAGTACTCAAAAACAACCAAACTCCGATAAGCTTAATTCTGCTTTGTATACATTGGCTCATTAACACAAATTGTAAAGCTTGAGAAGGTATTCCTAGATATTAATTTGACAAATTGTGATTATGTCAATTCAAATGAACTTTATTTATCAATATTTTAATTTGATAATAGTTGCAGACAATTCAACAGTGCAGGCATTTCCATTTTGAACTGCACAACACACCAACGTCCAATATTTTTCGAAAATTGACCCAAACTAATTATTTTGCATCCAACCACAAACTGAACAAATCTTTGTCATTGTATCTATTCAGGTCAGTGGTGGTTGATCAATTTATGACTCCTCTTTCTTCCGATTATTTACCAACGTTAAGAAATGGTCTGTCGATGTTTCATCTAAACAGCTCTCATGCCCCCCCACTGGATTTCTCCACGGAAAACGGGATGAAGACAAATCTTCTGTTTGGCTGTGTGACACCTGTTAGTCAAAGGTCTTTTAAGGTGGTGGTCGAGGGTCCGCTAGGGATTCAGGGGGTTAAACACTCGCTGTGACCCACACTCATCCCCCTGCTGAGTTAATAATGCCACCCTTACACCGGGGGCATTGGGGGGGGGCTGCCTTGGGAATACAAACGAGGTGAGATACAGCAGGGGGAAAAAGGGGGTGGGTTAAAGGGAACATTTCGATGAGGCTTGAATTTAACACTCTTTATCATCGTTGATTTGGGAGAATTTAAGTGCCGCACATTTTGTGTCGTCATTCAGAGGCTTCGAAATGAACATATATGGAGTTTGATGGATTTTTAATGGCGACGAGATAATTAGCACCCAAGGTCAGCAGAGATCGGGGCTAATGGGACACTCCTCCACCTCCTTCCTGGCTGACATTATTTTTTCCATGTATATTGCTGATCCATAATAGTTTAATGGGCATGTCGAATGGGTACATTGCTGGGTTTGCAGATGAGGGATAGGTGTGTGTTTTTGTTTGTTGTGAGGACTCGTGTATTAAAATAAGAATTTGTACAGCGAGAAATAGTGCGTAATATAAGTGTCATTTTGTCATCAACATTTTTTTTTTTTTTAGTTTCAGACATTTTAGTTTTAGACACTTTTGCTCCAGCCAGGTTTGTCAAGTATAAATAACAACTTATTATTTGATATATTAGTATTTTTTTTCAGAGCAAATAAATTTTACTAGAAGGGAATCCAAAATTGTTATAATCAAAAAGTTTCCACGTTTGCACTCCACTTATGGTCTATTATTTTCATTCTTATTATACATTTGAAAAATAAAAGTCACCAGAAAAACTGCAGTCCTATAATGCACTCTAATAATTAACTAAAAATGATTTAACGATTAATCAAAATGATACTTCCGCTGAGGGATCAAAGCGTGAATTTAAAACACTACATAAACTTAACCACCCATTTCACATGTCCCAAATTGTCCTTTCCTAAAATCCCTACTTAAAGACATTTTTCGCATATCTACAGTAAGTTGAGCATTTTCTTCCTCAAAAGCTGAACCTCCCTTAAGTCCTCTGGCGCCCCCGCAGGGTAATTGTGGCACACTCATTTCTCATCTTAATGAGTGCCCTTTAATAGAACAAGATGCTCTCATTAGCATTTTTAAGTTCAGTTTTTCTCTGCTTTGTTGAACTGGAAACTACGCATTTAAAAAAAAAAATCTTTAAAGTGTAATTAATTAGCGGTGCGCGCAGTCGCTAAAGGTCACACAGCAAATGTGATTTCGATGGGGAAAAATAGCCCAAACGTTCTTGTAGGTCAGCATGATGACTTCCTGAGTGAAAGTAGGCAAAAACAAAAGCCCTAATCAGCTGTGAAAATAGTTCCTTCACATCGGCAAGTCTCTTGGAAAGTCAGGAGAGATAATACACTTGTGCACACTGTAGGGTCAGTATTATCCAGTGTGGGGTGGCATTGATGAATGAGATTCCTGGCCAGTATTGAGCAGAAGGTGAAGCCGAAAAGGAGCGTCTGAATGGAAGACGGCAGTCGTGTGATTAAGCAAAGGTTATGGAAATGGCGTGTCTGTCGGAAAAGTTTGCACAAACGTTATTGCTGAACCGTCTCAAAGCCGGAACCTTTATTAATTCTCCAGCAAACATAAAGCCTGCTTTTTTTTTTTAATGCAAAATCCAAATCAAAAGTTTGTAAAATGATTTATTCTTTATGGGATGCAAATTAGTCACCTGAATCCAACACCTCAATATCAATGGAAAATTTGATATTAATTTTATTTTATAGAACCTTAGAGTGATGGGTGAAAGAGCATAACACATAACATTTGATACTAGGGTAGGAGGTTCTGTTATTTCTAAATATTGTATGTGGCTGTTCCTTGATTTGATTTCTGCTTTATTCTTTTAATGTTGTACTTTTTATGCAAAAACCTACACAAAGAAACATTTTAGAGTAGACTGAGACATGGTATTTATTATTATTATTATTATAGTGAAATAGTTTTATTATATTTTGAAGTGACGTTGCCATGAGTTTTTTAAAAGGTGAATTAAATAATTACATTAAATAAATACATAAGCATTTTAAATATTGGAATTGAGACTCCCATGATAAAAGCCCATTATTGTGCTATTAACACTACAAAAATGCAGTGAAAATACCATCACAATATCCTAATAAATAAAATAAAACATGTTTTGATGGTGTGTGATGATGACAATACTGTTTAAAACAATGGTGTCTCCTTCCATTAAAATGTAGAACACCATTAGGGAGGATGTTCAAGGATAATATTACTTCTTTAATTAAGTATAATGTACAAAATGACATTGGACTCATCCGTCATTGTATTCTAGAACGTGATTGGCTGTGATATTCCACATAGTGTGTGTGACTGACACACTTCTGCCAGTTGAAATCAAAGCTGCTCTCACTTCCTGACCTGGTGGCTATTATGAGGATGTGAGAGAACATGTTACTTCTATAAATGGATATCTCATTACGACCGTTATGATGACACTCCTCTCTTTCATCTGGGAATTTTATTTGATTTAAGTCTATTGTTCCACCGAGGCCGTTTACAGATAAAATGGCCAGTGTTGAATATTCATGGGCTGTCACCTTTGAACGGTCGTTCGCTAGTCAATGCCAATGAACTGTTTCAACCTGTGCTTCATTTAATGAACCCTCGTTCACATCGGATTAAATTACACATTGGAATGTAGTATTCATTTTTACATCCTGGTTCATACAGCATGATAAAAGAACGGAATGTGTCATTTTTAATTGAGGGATCATTCTGATTTTTGTTTTCTAAATTGTTGTTTTAGAATCTAAGCCCCTTAATTTTGTTTACCGTTCTTTCCGGACTATAAGGCGCACCGGACTATAAGGCGCACCTTCAATGAATGGCCCATTTTAAAACTTTGTCCTTATATAAGGACTATAAAGCGCACCATTAATGTACCATGTCAGATTTTTAATCCAAATCAAATCATTCTCCATTTTTTATTTCAACTTCAGACGCAACAAATTACTTCATAATCACAAAATAATGATCCATAGTCTTTTTGATTCATGATTCATAGTCTTCAGCGGGCCACTTATGATTGTTTTCATGACACAATGCTTCGGGCCAGTTTAAATTTAGGAATTTGGTCCATATATAAGGCGCACTGAACTATAAGGCGCACGTTTGAGAAAATTTGAGGTTTTTAGGTGCGCCTTATAGTCCGGAAAATACGTTCATATGATTTCCATAAGGCACCATCTCATACCAATCCAACCGATGCCTGTTGCAAACCCCCCCCGGACACTATTTGCTTTGCTTCTGTGGTAAGAGTCACACAATTAGAATGCTGTAAATGTGGCGTCAATGTGAACTAGAGCGGGGTGCGTTGATGTCACAGGCTGATGTGTGGGTAATTACGAGGGGGAATGAGTGGTGATGTCTTAAAAGGAGATCAGGGGCAATTATAGTGATCTAAAACCACAGCGCCGAGCCCTGAGCATATACCTTCTAATTACCAGGCCAGAGCTCGCATTGCACAGAGAGCATAATAGATTTGGCACATTGGCATGATCCAACAATGGCCACAGCGCGATGTGCTGCTCTTTCATTATTTAAAAGTCTTGATTGCACTCTCGGCTGCTGCATCGCATCTGCAGTGATGTTCGCTGTTCTCTCACACCTAATAGTGTTGGGTGAGCCTGGTGATCTATTTAGCCGCTAATTACACAAAATTAATCGAAAGTCCTTCTCAGATTGCTGAAAGACTCGTTCTGCATTGATATGAAACCTCGCCCCACCGCAAGAGGCATCTGATTTCATTCGGTTGTCACACTTATCAAGCGCAAATGAAGATTAATGAATACGCGGCGGACGTTTCAAAATAATAACACAGCAGTTGTCTTCAGGGCGCTAATTTGTCGAAGAACTCGTCATTGCACTCGTTGGCGTTTGCTGATGGTCTGCTCATTGCCTGTGTATAGAAAGAGTTCTTAAAAGAATCCCAAGATCAAGCGAAATTAGAATAAGAAAGCATGAAGTTCTTTTTTCCATTGATCAGAGCAAATATCGATGCTGTTGTTTCTTTTTTCCAACTCGCACTGTACGTGTGATTGAAGTAAAAAAAGAAAAAAAAAAGATTGTCAATGATATTCCCTTTCGGTCCTGTAGGTGTCAGTAGCATGCGTATCGAACAGTTGACGATGAAGGATGAATCGGTTTATGGATTTCGGTGACTTTTTTATTGCAATCGTGATCCAAAATGATTGTATTACCGTAATTTCCGGACTATAAGCCGTGACTTTTTTCTAAAATTTTAGCTGGTGCGGTTTATAGTCCGGTGCGGCTTATAGTCCGGAAATTACGGTATTTGAATTCTATTTTTTATTTAATCCAAAATAATCAAGGTTATTTAGATGTAGAAGATATGGTGTAACTTGGCAGTGCTCTACACCTTCTAAATCTGGCCAACTTGTTGGTTATCACTCTTGTGAAAGAGCAACATGGACGTGGACATTGTTTAAGCTCTTCGGGTCATAAAGTCAGCGGCTATTTTCTTGTACTTGTTCCTTTTGCCAAATTGGCTTCAGCCTGTCGAAGCTCATAATTTTCTTTCTTCCTCTTTTGTACCTTTCCTTGCACATGACCTTTTAGCCCGGTCTTGTTTCCAGATGAACTGCACGCGATGCTACATGTCTAACCATTCTTGACATTTCCTGGATTTTTTCCACATACGACCAGCAGCTTGCCAAAGTGCCAACACCCTGCAGATCTCCTCTGAGATCCGGAAGTATTTGACTCCACACATATGCAAATGAACATCTGGCGAAGCAGCGCCGACGAAATTTTGATCTTGCCGCACATACACTGAAATAAACTACCGGTGGAATAAACAAAGCAAGAAATGACAAGCCTGATAAAAAAAAAAGTAGTAACCCTTCACACAATCATTGAGTGACCTTTGTGAAAGGGGTCAAGTCAAGTTTATGATGATGAATGGTTGACCAAACATGCCATTTTGAGGGTCTCCTCAAAAAGTGATGCTTTGGAGACACAAGTACTCCGTCTGACACCAGAGATATGTTCACTGGGCCCGCTATGTGTACTTTGTACCGAACATCATTAATTAGTTAGGATGTCACTCAGACTTTAGTCATCTTTTTCTGGTAACCCCAATAAAAGAAAGCGAAGCCATGATGACATTGAAGCTGAGGCCTCAGCGACTCACTCCAGCATTGAATATTTGGCACAACTCAATTACAGTGTGCTAGAACATTTGGGTTATTAATAGCTGTACAGCAGAGCAGCTCTTTGGCGTCTACATCCCAGTGATGGTGTTCATGTTGCGAACATGGAGACAGATGCCTGACGTTGATGAGTAGTGTCGCGGGCGGGGCTGAGGGATGGCGTCCAACTGGCACACTGGCATGTAACTTGTGATTCAAAAGGAAGTCGATGACAACTCCATCACATCTGAGTCACTGCGATACCTATCAACTGTCCTTCATCTCCACTTCCTCTCTCTCTTCGAGTCTATAAATGTAGACTCAGTGTTAGCAGCAAAGTTGGGGATGAGTCTTATCGACTGTGAAGTCACGACCAGCTGTCGATCCGGCTGTCAGTCTATCCATGTCCATCCCAACCATTGATACCGTCTCGCGATTGGGTTGCCCTCGCTAAAATCTTCCAACAATACATCAATCCTTAAATACTATACGTCATCGGCACTTCCACCTAGACATCTATCGCCTCTTTTCGTCCATGAGTTAACACATATATCTACCGTACTGTCCGTTCATCCTTCCATGTCTTACCCAAACACAAAATCACTGCATACCCTCAATCTCAAAGTCTCTGTGATAAAAGTCCAGGAGTTAGACCAAGGACACATTAGCGGGATACATCCCGACCTAGAAGCTTTGACATTAATGGGATATTGATTTGGATCCTTGCCCGATGAAGTAATGATCAGTCTTTGCTTGATTTTGGCCTACTGATAAAAGAATCTTTATAAACCATCCCGAACCAGTAGAAGGGAGGCATGAAGAGAATTGTGTGACGGTACTCGATCCATCTCAAGCCTCCTCGACCAGATGGCATCTGTCTGCCAGTGAGATGGTCAATTCCACCGAGTCAAACTTCACTTAGTGACACACTCGAGTCAAACTTCACTTAGTGACACACTCATCGTGATTTTTAAGTTCCACCTCTTCCATGTCCACAAGCAGATTTATTTTTTACTCTCCTGTGCCAGTCTGTGTTTTGACTGAAAGCTAATGGAATAAAAATGACTCAATCAGTAAGTCGTTCAAATATGAGCCTAGTAGAAAAGAAATCCTGATATATACATAATAAGGAAGTGGAAAACAGTTTGTAACTGAAAAGTTGCCTTTCAAATTTGTAGGTATAGCTATTAAGAACATTTTAGGACGTTACAATTTGTTATCTTTTTTTTTGTTTGTTATTTGAACAATGGAAAAAAAACAAAAGCGAGGCCGTCATAATTCTGTCTCATTTTGGCAACGAGGCAACAACATTTAGTCGATGACTGGCAAGACGACCCCCTCCAACTGCTGGCGCAAGCCAATTACCACTTTCACAATGACTGAGGACGATTAAAGGTAATTTCCATGCAGGTAGCGTGCCACGGAATGGCCCCCACCTCTGGCACGCAGCAATCAGCTCTTCAATGAGTTTCTTTCAGAAATGGATAAAAAGATGGCAAATAGAGGTGACAGCTCAAGATAACTGTCAAACGTAATAAGGAAGTTAACCTATGATTGAAAAAAGGGGATTACAGTGTATTTTTGTAATTGTTCAAGAGACGGTAATGGTGGCTTTCCTTTGCCAAAAAAAGCACTGATTATCATGCCAATGTGAAATAGTGGTGTTCATTAACGGAGAATACTGGCAGAGGATGGAGCGAAGCGGCCTTCGCGCTAGCACACGAGAGAGCGCACTGACAAATAGCCACCCGCACGGACTCAAGGATGATATAAATAAAAGGGAGGCTTCACTGTTGTTCAGCCAACTGTGCGCTCTATTCAGTGGCTCCGCGCTTGGCACATCATCAACGCAACTATTTTTAAACTCAATGGGCGAAAATGTCACGATGATTTACAGGATTTATATGCATGTCACCCAATTGCCACGGAGCTGTTGTGAAAAGAATTGTGAAACTTTTCCGGTGAAGGAAATAAGGAAAGAACATAATTTGGAGTAAGAGTAGAAGCTAAAATGATTATCTTGATAATACGCCGTTCTTATTTTCATTCCTTATTAATGTAACCATAAACTAGACTAACTTGACCTAAATGGAAAAAAAATAAATGAAAATAAATTAGTGTATTAAATATAAATTAAATAAAAACTAACATTTAGTAAACGAAAACTAATAAAAATAATTATTTTGAATTTATTCTATTCAGCAACTGTGTAAGAAAAAAAAAAAATGAAACAGTAAGAATAAGTAATACAGAAAATGGATGTATAGTCAATGAGCATAAACTAAAAATACTAGGCTGTTGTTTAAATCGTTGATTTGTATAGAGTAGGACGGTCAGCACGACCAGTACTTGTGTGGAGGGTAGAATCAGGCCAGAACAGAGAGGATCAGTCAAGCCATCGTGCTCTATGACTGATGGTCATCTAAGAGGGGAGTGTGGAAAATTAGCACACAGCAAATTAACTCTGCAGTGTGTGTGATTAAAACAGTTTTGTGAAACTAATTTGCAGTTACTGTAGCATAAAATGAAGGTTGCTTTGGAACAGTTGGTTCAATTTTGTGAGGACCATCAGGACTTTTGAAAATTTAATGAGGATCCAAATTGCCCTCGTTCTCTCTCCATCTCCATCACGTACAATATCTGCTTTTGTATAAGTGCACGTGTCGGATAAATAGCTTGCAGACGCAACTCATCAATGCATGCGCCGTTAATCAGTGACACCCACAATGGTTGAATGCTCCCTCATTTAGCATCATTTTATTTTATTGGAGTCTCTCGGGTCTTTTTCTCATCCTGCTATAAGTCTGTGCCACTTTCCATGCGCTTCGACATGTGAATTCCTTGAGTTTGTTCCATGGGTTGTAAATCAAATTATCTTTCCTCATTGAAATAAACCACAATGCCATTCATCTGTTCCATCCTCCCAAAAAAAAAACATAGTATTTTTTCTCATGAGAATTTAAATTGAAAGAGTAATTGTACATTGTAAGAGTTTCTGCCACATTTTTTGATTCACTTCATGGGATATTGTGCTGGTCCTTCTGGTGTGCACGCCTTGGCCACCAGGGGCGGTATAACATAAATTTGTATATAGTACACGGAGCTATCGTGATAAACCACAGTAATAGTTGTTCTTCGCTAAAGGTCAATTATAGCTTGTGAGTGTTTTGTTCAAACATCTGCTGCATCCAATGTTATTCATTAGCCCGTCTATGGTGTTTTGCATTGTTTGATAGCCTTAAGCTAAATACTTTTTTAAAGCAAATGCGGTTATTTTAAATACACATAAATATTACCGCGAGTGTCTTCTATCATTCCCGTAGGAACTCACTCATTTGTGCTTGCTTTGGCGCCATCTAATTGCATGTTGATGGCCGGAAACTACATTAAAGTAAGTTGAGGAGCTTCATTTAGACAAAATGAGTGCTTTGCTTCCATCTTTGAGCACATGTAGGCAATCATAAACCATCTTATAAGTTGTCAAGATGATCAAATGTTACCTGAGTAGCACAGAAACACATTGTGGAGTTCAAAAAGTATCCTTAATATGTACAACGTAATGAAGGACATAAGTCTGCTGCGTCACGCTGTCCTTTTTTTCTGCTTATAAAATTCCCCCGCGTGCATGTGTGTGCGTGAGTTTGGCCTACTTGCGGGTGAGCCGATGGATCTTTACGAGTGTCTCATGATCAGGCAGGGAGACATTAAGGTGACGGCTGTTCTGCCCGTCGCCCTCACGGTCGTCGTCTTGCACAAAGAGAAATGCAGCTGACGTGACAGCCGAAAGCGGGAGGGATATAATGGACGTGGCCTCCATCTTGCAAAGTGGTTCTTGCAGACATCTGCGGAGAGTCTGAAAGGACACAATGAGAAGGTTTGATTGCTGAGAAGAGACGTGTACAAGCTTTTTTACCCCCCCAATGTTTATATGCGCTGAAGTTGGGTTAGGGCCGTGGCCTGGATGTGAGTACACAGAAATTAGAGTTAGAACCCCGATGGCTCGCAAACTGCAATGCAAAAGGTCGAAACTGGCTTCAGGGATGGCGCAGTTTCAACTTTTTTACAATTCAGTGTCCATCTGGCTAATATCAGTGGTTCATATTTGTTAGAAATCAGAATACCGTGTCATTTTGAAGAACTTCAGGAAACGGCCAAAATAATCCTGATGTGATCTACTTTCAGGGTCTTCTCAGGCATGGCTGATAAACACATTTTTGTGAATCGTTTATGACAGACAATTTTTGTGTTCCCAAGTTAGACTGGCTTCAGGGGTTGGGTTGTTATTAGAGTTTTGTGATTTGTAGCAAGACATCAAAAGTGGTTGCTATGCTTCATGTACGTATGTTGAAATTATTTGTAATTTAGGGTTGCACTTCATGGTTCTACAAATCTGAGAAAATCACTCAAGGACTAGTTTGTTTTGAAGGATCTCTGGAAATGGCCCAAAAATTCTTAAATGGTCACTCCAAACAAAAACTTCCCGTGTCTTTTCAGGTCATGATACACATGCCTGCCAAAAGTTCTGTTCCCAAGGACCTTTCCCAGACTTTCAATTTGCTTAACGGTTTCACTCTTCTTATATATTAGGTCCGAAATATCCTGTAGCTATCTAACAATCAACTGATAAGACAAAAGATGATGTGCTTAGTACAACACAATGACGCAACATATTTTCTTTAGTTGCATTAGGGAGTTAATGGCGCTTCACAATTGCCTGATCAGCAGCAGAGTCAAGTGCAAAGTGATGACAGTGGCGGAGAGATGCAGCAGTTAGTGATACCAGAAAACAGGCCTTAACTTGAGTTTAAAAAAAAAAACACTCACTGGATGTTTTGTTAGATACAAAAGAAGTTTGCCTTTACAAAGATAATCGTCACTTTTGTCATTTCATTCTGGATAGAATGACAAATGCTGGATTTTTGGCTTTGACAGCCTTTTAAATAATTCAACGTGAAGCTCTTCAATAAAATCAGAAAGCCCGGACTTCAAATTAAAGCCTTTTGTGAATCCTTTGTCTTGTGAATAGTAAATCTCATTTGTTTGTTTCAATACTCCTCACTTGCTGCCTTTTTTTTTTCCTTCCACACATTTTTGTACTGAACAGAAGACTTACTGTACTGTCAGGTATGAACAAGAATCTCACAAGACCCCGGAGCTATATTATAATCTTAATCTTCCACTCTCATAATGTAGGACACTCAAAATCCAAAAGTGCATTGCTGCTTTTGATGTTATCTTAGTATGAGCATAATCACCTAAGTGATGCACCAAAAGGTTGAAAAAAAATATACAGCATGTTTTGGCAGAACGATGCTGTTTCTTGCAGTATTCCCATTGAATGATGAAATCCATGCTCATCGACACATCATGGTTAATAAATCCTTTTGAGGCAATTTCACAGGCTTACACGCAACTTCTAAAGAGAGACAAATCACGTGTTGGTGACATTCCAGCAATCTGCTTTGATTTACCTCTGATTATTCTCGGAATAATTTTGATTTGAAACATAATAGTCAGGCAGAGAAGAAAAAGAGAAATTACATTTTCAAGCCCGCCAGCCAGACTGTTGACTGGCTCGATACATTCCTCAAAGCTTCAAGTGAAGAATTTAAATGGAGAAGTATGCATTTGAAGTTTAATATCACACACTGTCAGAGTGGTTACTGTTTTTTAAAACATTTTTGTAATGCCTCAGAAGCTTCTTTAGAAGAGGCAGAGGTTAAGGATTGTGGTGCAATGAGAAGTTTGACAAAGCGTGTGTTGAAGCGGAAAAATAGTTTTTCTCTGCTCCTTATTAACAAATCAATTTTAAAGAATGTATATTTCACATACTGATTAAGATTTGTGGGAAAATGAGGAAGGACTTTTTGATCATTAAAACTGTTCCGAGTTATTTTAATGAAAGATGGCTGAAGGTCTATCAAAACAAAGACTAAAAAATTACAGCACACTTAACATCACCTTGCTACATTCACGTTGAAATCAGATTTGAAATGAAAGTATGACTTTTGGTCCCATAATGGAAGCGGAGCTTAGATGTTGCAAGTGGCCCGAGCCTGAAAAAAAAAACATTGAGCGAAATAATTGTATCATTTGTGATGTGATGTGAGGATGGCAGGTTGATGATATAAAATAATACCAGTACTTCATCTGCATATCTTGTAGTTGTATTATGCATATCGGCACATGGCAGATTTCTGTCTCTCTAATGGAACATAACAAAAGCGATGAATGAAGACCTAATTTGGCAGCCATTGTTGATTAAAACACACGGTGGTTTTTCATACAACAGATACCACGACAGTCGAAACAATTTCATGTTGTGGATATATATATTATTTCTGTTATATTTCTTAATAATTTGATATAGCCGTTGTTCCGCGTTTACTCAGTCGATTACCTTGCCGATTTAGGACATGTTAACCATTAGCTTCATCTATCACACGGCACTTAAAACCATCCCGTATCTGCTTCTTGAAAAAAAAAACAAATGAGTGGCTTTATTCATTCGGCTTACTAATCACTCTGCCGTGTAATTATGTTGTTCCGCAATGGAGAGGTGTGGGAAATTACATCTTTTCAACTGTGTTGAGGAAAAAAAAAAAAAGAAGAGACGCTTTGAATAAACGCTCTAATCAATTTGAGCGATGGGAGGTATTCATTTATTTATTTATTTGCAAGCACAAAGCGAAAGGCACAGCTGCAGCATCACATTAAAAGAAGCAGGTGCTCTTTCTGCAGTCATGACTTAACCACAAGGTGTATAAAATTCTGGATTTTTTTTTTTTTAAAATGCCTAAAATCGCTATCTGAGCTACAGAGCTGGAGGTTTTGAATTTAAATGCATCTTGTTTAATACGCAATCTTTGTGGCGGTTTGATAAAGCTTGAGTTAACATTCCAAAACTTCCCCCATCCCGTTAAAAAAATTTGAAAACATTGTTTTATTAATTGTACATTTGTCTCAAAGCTGAGTAAGACAATGTTGTCATTGTAGCTTCTTTTTTGATTCATGACACAACTGCTGAAAAATTCACTTGAATGAGTTGTGTAGTTTTTGCATCACCCTGTACATCACAGGTGTCAAACTCAAGGCCCGGGGGCCAGATACAGCCCGCCACATCATTTGACGTGGCCCGCGAAGACAAATTGTGCATCAAATTTGTGTGTCATTCATTTGCCGTCTAATATATAATAAATATAGTGTGCACAAGAGCAAAACTGACTCGGCGTCACCCATCCAAGAGGGGAAGGGTGGACCTTGTGGGGACCTGGTTGAGGCGCCCTGGGGCATCCAGGGTGGTCAGCCAGCCCCACTGAGGTTTCCTAATTAGTCCCCAAAGATACAAGGTCAGCTCCTCAAAACTAAATTGTGCTTAATGCTGAAAAAACAATATTGCAGACATGTTAGGAAGACATCTGCAAAATGTTATTTAAAATTTAAGTGAGGTACATACATACTGCTACATTATGTTGGTGAGAATGAATTCCTCTTAGCAGCTGCATAATTTTTGTGCAATTTCCAACTAATTGTGGTTGACAGCACGTTGGCCTCAGAGGGAAAGCGTTGGCCGTGAGCTTGTTGCACAGCTTGCCCTTTGCAAGGTACAACCCATGAGCCAGTGCGGAGATGTAAGTCGACGTGGCTTGCGTTTGTCTCTCCACATGAAGTTCGTCTTTGGCTGATTAAAGGGACAGTCTGTCTTTGCATATGACAGTCAAAGCTCACATGGGGCTCAAAGCACCTACCTGGGCTCTTTGAAGCCCTCTTCCTCAGCCCAGCTAAAGGGTAGATAGAGGAGAAAAGGAGGAGCTCTCGAGTGTTATTTTGTCATCATCACCGATTACTAATGCCGGACTTTTTTTTTTTTCTCTTGATTCAGTACTGCTGGCTGAGAAGAAATTCAGAAAATGGTGCAGAGAATTCTTCATTCCTGTTGAACATGGTAAAATGGGACTAAATTCGTAAGCACTGATTCTGGGTGGTCACTTTATGACAAGTCGTCTACAAAATGAACAGAAGCAGGTCAAGAGTAGAACTGGATGGAAAATAGAAGAATTGATAATTCATGTTTGGAGCGATCAATAAGTTATCGGCTCCGGCCTAAAGGCATGGGGGGCATATGGTAAGCACTGAGGCGGCGCAGATGCTCTGAGGGCCACGGGTGCTGATGGGCAAAATAATGGGAAGGGGGCACTGGGCCAGACAAAGAGGGAGGAGTAAGGGGAAGGCAAAGAAATGCCCGTTTTAAGAGTCCACACTGGTGCCACTGTGGCAGCGTCCACGCTGCCAAGTCGGTACTGAGACGTGAGCTTCCTGTCCTTCTCTGACCTCCAAAGCTGAGTCGAAACTCTTTATCTACCCAAGTGACCATGTTGCAATTCAAGAAAATCCCACACGAAAACTAATTGACCTTAAAAATCACGGACTGCGTACGCATATGTTGACACCAGCTTGTGCACATTTCCAAGACCAAGAGGAACTGAGCGCCATCTGCTGGAAAAGATGTGCAATGTAGCTTCACTGTCATCATCAGGTATGATGGATGTAGTGAGGCCATGCCCCCACTACATGGCACTGTTCTTCTTTCCCCTAGAATGAAATTTATTTTTCATACAGAGTAACAAATCAAATAGTTAATACGCAGGCAGCCAAGAACAAGTTTTCTGGGCAGTATCGGAGGAGCAAAGTTTCGTCCATGGTCCAATTTCACGGCAGAGGCAAAATTACTGGAACCTTTTTGTTGAGGTAAAAAAAGCAATAATGATCATGGAAATAACTGGAAAGTGGAATTTGTCCAAATTAATGTTGACTAGTCATCAAGAATCTGCGACAAAACTGGTTCTTTTTATCTAGACACAATTCCTATGTTGCAAAACAGAGGCATGCACTCCTAACATCTAAAGCTGAAGTCGGTTTTGTTATCTTCTGGAGTTGCTTTGCTTCACTAAGCAAGGGGATCTTGAATATGACCATGGTACAGTGAAATACAAAGTCTATCAAAGTATTCTTGAACAAAACATGCTTAAAACTATCCAAAATGGCTAACGACAAAAGAGCTGACTGTTCTGAAGTGCGTTAATTCTAAAATCTATGGGAAATGCATTAGGGAAAAGGCGCCTTTCAAACTCAAAAATAGATTTGAATTGGAAAACATGATTTTCTGTTGGAAAGCAAATTACTCCTGTCCACCTAGTGTCATCCTAACAGGTAATGTAATTCCCCATGACCCAGAAAATACCAATTGCAGTCATAGCGGTAAAAGCCAACAAACAAAAATGCAGTTATTTGTCGTTTTCTCTTTTTGAATCTCAATTATTTGGATTCCGCAGGGTGGATATAGAACTGACTTGCCATGCGTTTCTGCTGGCGGCATGCTTTTCTCCCGTTCTTATCAGCGCCGACAGCAGAACGAGCCGCCAATAATAAAATCTTTTGTGTAGCCACTTGTAAAAACTCTCTTCCCATCAGCTAGAGCGAGCAAGAACACTTCCCAGAGATTAAGTTGGGGGAAAGAATGACACAAAACACATTACGGCGTCCTGGAGGCTCAATGTTTGAGGGAGCATGCAGGTTTAAAAAAAATAAACAGATTGGAGGATCTCACGAATGTCAACGTGGTTTAACCGCACTGATCTTGATGCAATTATCGTCCATTTGTTATCAATTGAAACAGCTGCTGTCTGCTGATTGTGAAATGCTAATAAGCAAAGTCTTCTCGAGCGGTTGCAAGACAAATCTTCCTGGGAGAAACATTTTTTTTTTTTGAACACACACACACAAATGTCATATCAACAGCCAGATCTGAAAATGACTTCTAGTCGTTAAAAGGGATTCTTCGGTGCGTTATATTTTATTTCACATTGCTAACGGTTCAGCCTCGGCTTGCTACTACAATATAAGATCTCACTTTGGAAAAAGTCAAATTAGTGATAACAGCATGAAAGTTGTAGAAAATATGAAAATGAGACTCTTGCCTTCCCATCTTGTTCACATCCGAAATGTCACATTCTGTACCAGCTTTTTTTAATGCCCCAAATTATTCCTTTTTTGGTCTTTTATTCATGACCTCCGGGACATGGTGTTTTTTTTTTTTTAGCCTCTCACAAGCTTTGCTCCAAGTCAAACTCAATCTCTCTCCTCTTTATCTCGGTGCTCCTCATTCTGCTGCCATCTTATCATTCCCCCAATGATGTCTCAGTGCACTCAGTGAGTAAAGAGGCGACCCTAAGAGGATTAGCGACCGCATCTTTTATCATTATTAGTCATTAAAGACAGATACAAAAAGATGTCCTTCTGTGAAATTATTGTATTGGGAAACGGGAACTTTGCAGTCGCGTTTATTTACGCCAATTTAAAATAGAAATGAACAGCTATCTATTGACTGTCAAAGGTTCTACTTTTGTTCTATGGAGTGAATTTAATAACCATCCATCCATTTTCTATACTGCTTGTCCCCACGGGGGTCGCGGGTGTGCTGGAGGCAATCCCAGCAGTCATTGGGCAATAGGCGGGGGACACCCCGAATCGGTTGCCAGCCAATCGCAGGGCACACAAAGACAAAAAAAACGTCCTCACTCACACTTTGGGGCAATTTGTAGTGCTAAATCGGCCTACCATGGATGTTTTGGGGATGTGGGAGGGTTAGGGTTAGAGAAAACCCATGCAGCCACGGGGAGAACATGCAAACTCCACACAGGTGGAATCGAACCCGCACCCACCTAACTGTGAGGCGGACATGCTAACCAGTGCTGCACCGAGCCAACTGGATGTATTATATTTTCAAAAATATTTATGATATGTATTTAAATACTAGAATACTGGAATCTACTCAATTGAAGATCATCTTAAAGGCCATAAGGGGACATGCGGTGGTAGGTGCTGCTGTTTTGATTAGCCACTGAGTTAAGCAATGACTTCATCTTTCCGTGAAATGATATTGTTGCAGTAGCAATGTCTAAAATCTGTTTGACATCATGTCCATATGTGAAAAATGAGTACTTTTTCTTTTATTTTTCTCTCTTTTTCTATATTCTCACTGTTACTGCCCCTAATATATATATTTTTATTAAGATCAAATCAAACACTCTCGCTGTATTCGGCCCACATACAAGACGGGTCCTATCGTTGCTTTAAGTAATCATGGCTTACTCAAGGTGAAACACGCCCAAGTCACAAAGAAGATTCTAATTGTCTGCGCTCAGTGGGCTGTGTTTATCTGCTATCGGAGCTATGGGAGCACAACGGTTAGGCCGCATTGCAAATGCGACGTCGAGGGAAATAAATCATCTTGAACCACAACACAGCCACATACCACGGCAGATATGCTTTGCAGGCACGGAGATATCACACGCCTTGCCGCATCCCACCGACTGATGAGAAAGTTATCAAGCAAAGATGCTCACTATTGTTATGCAAATGCAGGAGAAGATGAATAGCTGATTATGCATGTCGTGGCTTTACAACGACTATAGGGTTGATAATCAACAGGCTGGAAAACTGCCGGATGCCCTTTGAGACTCAAACTCTGTAAGGATAGACTCCGTCCGATGTTTCGTATTTGGGGAAATCGCGAGGCAACATTAAAGGGCACAACAGCGAGAGTCACATTTTTTAAAAATAACAATGACTGAAATCAATGAGGAAAAGGCCAAACATGGCAATACACGCAGCAGACACTTCATTAGGCACACCTCATGGAATCCAACGCAATACTCTATCAAAACTTTAATTCAGATTTGTTTTATTATTATTATCCACATAGTGTTTTTATTGAAAGTGTAGCAGATAGAACGTGTCGCATTATTCTAATTTACATTGATTAAGTATCTATCAAAACTTTAATTCAGATTTTTTTTTAAATTATTATAGACATAGTGACGATGTTCTGTTTTTATTGAAAGTGCAGCAGACAGAACGTGTCACATTATATTTTAGTTTACATTGATTAAGTACTGTTCATCTCATCTTGGTGCAAATGGATGCATAAATAAATACCGAGTGCTGTTTGTAATATTTTGGGCACCTCAATTACTAACATAAAAGGACAAAATTGTGTTAATATATGTATACCCAATGATGTGTCCAGGGATTGTTGATCTCAGTATGAGCCACAAGTCAATTCAATAATTGAATATTCTTTTAAACAGCATAATAGAATCTCTCTCTGAATGTACCGAACTCTTGTTTCCATGCCAATATTTCACAAAACAGAATAACGTTGCCCAGGGGAGTTGTGCTGACAGCAAACTCTTGACAGTAAATCAACGGCGTTGCCTCAAATGCTTCAAGATGCAAGGATCAATTCCAGAAAAATCACATAATGTCCATCTTGCCTCCTGCGACGTAACATAATTTGATCCATTTGTTCAGCATAAATTCAACAGCATAACATTAGAGAACACCGTGTTGGAGGTTTGTAACATGAAAATTTGATTGGTGAAAATGCCAACTGCTGAGCAGCAATCAATGGGTGCCGACCTTTGAGACATTTGGACTACTCGCAACCTGACTTCGAGTCTGTAAAATTCAGACTGAGCACTCGAAACAAACCCCGATGCATACAAAGGACCTGAAATAAAATTCCTCCGAAACTTTTAAAATCTTTCACTTTTTTGCTTTTACTTCTAGATCATAGGTGTTTTTATAGGTGTCATTAGTCTTTCTAAAACATTTGAACAGTTTTTACTCGTCTCTGATTTCAAAACAAGTTATTCATCAGTTTGTTTTGTAGCTTATACCATATATAGAAGACAGTTAGTTTGGTTAATTTTGCTAGGTGAGTGTCAGAATGTATTAGATATGCACTGCAGGTTGTTTGTCTGTTTTTGGGTGGGTCATTAGTTAGCTAATTGGATTGCACCGGGTATAACTGCAATTAGTTTAGGTTGGCACTGGGTAAATATGATTGACGGTTGGTAGTTAGTTGCAGCTAGAATAGTTGCAGTAAGTTGTTTCTTTGTCAATTAGCGTTGAGGACCCAAGACTGTGGGAACATGAGTGATGTCCAAAAATATTTTGATATAAAAATTCAAAAAAGGTGCATTTGCATTACCGAAAATAAGAAATGTACAATTTAAAGGAACAGATTTCCTCCAACTGCTATATCTTTGTGTCGTCACATGACTGGATCACTATGTGTTGTTGTTGTTTAGCAGATATTTGTATTCAAACAGACAGCCTTTATATTATCCCAACCCGCTCCCATTATCCGAAGTTATTCCAAATGCATTGCTTTTAAAGCCAGTTAAGCTGTTTTCTCGGCTATAAGATGCCTGCATCAGCACTAAGTTGAGTGTGGAGGGGGAGAAGAAAAAAAAAAAAAAGCAGCTGCAAACTCTTCTTTCTTCAGGGTCACCGTCCCGAATTGAGATGCAGCTTCTGTCGAAGTTAACTTTTAGTGACCCCGCGTTGTTTTGAAGCGCCAGCACATCATTTGAGGACCCCTGTTTGGACACGGGGCTCTAACCTCTACACTGTCATTGCGCTTTCCCAGCACTTTGCGGCGTGGCCTTAAAGCATCCATCAGGTGCAGCCTGACCCATGTGTCTCGACAGTTGGTGGGGTTGACATTAAATGGGAACTACGCCGTAACAATGCCTGCCCTGGAAATGCCTTCTGGCTTACCTCTAACACCCCCGGCATGTCTGCAAAGTCTTGTGGAACTGCTCCATCTGGATGCAACCAGATATACCATCCTTTTCCAATATTTGTAATTACAAAACCCTGTTTACTCATTTATGTAGTGGCTGTTGCAATATCTATCAATACGGGTGAAGCTTACCCGCCGAATCAAGCTTTTGCTGATGCTAAGTTCCAGTGCTGTCCTTTGGATGTTCTTTCCCAGGGCTTTGCACAAATACCTGCTTTAAGATTCTGTTTTCATCCGTGCTAGCAGACCTTCCGCTGAATGGTTTGTGCTCCATTTGAGCTGTGTGGCTTCCATTAAGCTTCTCATACTTGTGCTGCCAAGCAACAATTTTGCAATGTTGTTTCACCGTCATTGAGTGAGCCAAGATATGCTTAGAAAAACTGCAACGCCTGAGCTGCCAAAGGCGGATGACCTCACGTCTGAATGACAGACTAAAATGACTGGAACAAAAAAAAAAAAGAAATTGTGTCGTGACTTTTGGGAAAATGAATGTGAATCAACGGATACTGTCGTGAGATTTAAGACCTCTTTGTGACATATCTATACTGCAAATGGGCATAATGATACTTGAATCTCAAATCAATGTCAGACGTAAATAACAAAGCTACGGTTACAGAAGGCGCAAAGAAGAAACAAATATTTGCCAAGCGTTTGAAATGCAACTAATCTCCGTGCAGGTCAGGCCGGGCCAGATGCTCATGAATACAGTTAAGTTGTGGAGATGCAGGATGTTATGAGAGGTGAAGTTTTGAAAAGCTCAAGGTCACTTCCTGTTTATTCCAATGCGAGCTCGCCCACCCATCTGCTCTCATTGTGGCAAGCCAACATGACAGCCACAATTTTAATATATATTTTTTCCAAGTCTATAGTTATTATTATATTATTTTATCATCAAACCATGGATGGAGTTTATTTTTAAGAGCAGGTCAGCATGCAGGGAGGCAAGTCATCGTCTCTCAATACATAATTTAAGCTTTAAAGACTATAAAAAGCAGTTATTATTTAATTAGGCACAAAATAATCTCTTTAGGGAAACGCTTGTTAATGTCAGTGCACCTCTACTTTTAAGTAAAAATGAAAGCACACCAAAAGAAGAATTTAAAAAGTTGTCATCCAACTTTGTGTAATTGTGGCAACCGATGGGCCTAAGAGAGCACATGCGATTCCAAAAACACCTAAAGTAAAATCTCAAAATCTGTCAAAACGTTCATTTTTCTGTGTCTCAAACAGTGGTTTTCCATAGATGTCTTTTATGAGGATTTATATTCCATAATATGACAACAGCTCTGGAACATTTTCTTCAGCATCATACAATTTTGATGAATCTTCATCTGCCTGTCCCCAAATAACTCCAAATGATGCATGATAAAAGAATTCAAGATAGCTATGACCACTTTTTGGATGGTCAAACATGAGTTAGGGTGAGTTCGATTACTGTGAGTTATCATTGCTAATATACTTCAGGAAAGTACAGCCGGGTAAAAGCCCCATTGGAGAAACTATTAATCCCTGACACAGTTTTAAATTGATCACTTAGTAGTACAAAAAATGGCCGATAATCAGCAACACCAAATATCGGCCTCGATCATCGGCCCAGCTGATAATCAGTCTATCATGATAATTCTTCATAGTCTCCTCTCCCTATCTGCAGTTGAGTAAATAAATTCACCCTGCTGCTATAATAAGCATCTATTTGATCATTGCATCACATTTCTTCATAAATTTAGTAAGGCCCGTGGCATAAATTCATATTTTGGGAGCTTATTAAAAGGATTCTGTTTTTCTCGCTTTCATTGTCACTTCTTTTTTTTTTTTTAACAACACAAAAGTGACTCTAAAAATACATCTTTGTGATGGGGGCGAAGAGCAACAGCTGCTTACAAGAAAATAAACACATTAAATGTGAGACTGCAGTGTGCAATTAGAGGCACAACCAAACATCTGTCAGCCTATAAGGACAATTTATATTCTATTATCACAACTTTTTCCCCTTACACACTAAGTATGTTTAATTCATCATTGGCAGCCGCGCTGTTAATTTTTTTGTTCCTGTTGTTGTAAATGAGATTATCGCTACACTAGTGCGGCTGCGGAGGTGCTTGGCTTCCTAAAATGTCCTCTCAGGGATTAATAACATCTTATCGAATCAGACCGTATACAGCAGCATTATCTTACTTTTTATCTGGTGCGGCTGGCTGCTCCGACTGAACAGGCAGACAATGAAAGAGCAGAGATTGTAAACATCCAGACCTAATCTGGTGTCTTCAGCTCAGTGAGCATCTAAAGAACACCACAGGTCTTTGCTATGGATTTTTGTTTGATTTTACACCACAGAAAGGAAACAGAAAATAATATAATTACCACAGGAAATGTGAGCAGGTGGTAAAGTAGCAATAAGAGTGGCACAGGTGGCTGTCCTGGCTGTTCAGCATCATCTTTTTTTTTTTTTTAAAGAATTTTGGCTACACCACAAAATCAGACGTGCTTAATCTGAATATCAAGAAACTCACCTTTCAAGGACATCTCATCTGAGTTATTAGTACTAAATACAGTAATCTCTCATTTATTGTGAGAGACGAAACTTGCAAAGTAGTAATGTTTCCTCCTTAAACATATATTTTTTTATATTATTAAACATATTTCTATACTATTAAACATATTTTAAACACACACAGAAAGAGAGAGAGAGAGTCAGCGAGACAACAAACACAACTAGATGTTATGCTTTTGGCCCCCAGAAGAAACCGAAAATGGTGGATGAGTACTTAAAAGAAAACACAAAAATCAAAGGTTATGGCCAAATTGACAAAATCAAATCAATATTTTTGTTGACAAAGTTTACACAAACATATCAATAAAAGTATTCTTCATAATGACATTATATAAGGTTAATTATTTGATTATGTTTCAAGTGGATTGTATTTAGGTATTAAATACTAACATAATTAAACCCCACACAAATCTTAATATGGGAATATTAAGGCCACTTTGTACAGGGAGAGTTGAGCACCAAGGTCAAAAAGGTCATGAACCACTTCACTACTCCATCTTGTCTAGCGAGGACCATCCTTTAATAAAGTTTGACTTATAGTGTCGCCCCCTGCTGGCAAAAAGAATGCTGAACCATCATAGAGTACATACAAATATTGTTAATTCATTCATTCATTCATTAATCTTCTGTATCCTCACAAGGGTCACGGGTGGGGTTGAGCCTATCCAAGCTGAATTACTGCATAATTTATCCTTGCTTTGTTCTTGATGAGTTTTTATCTCGGCAAGGATAACACATATCAAATCTGTTATGTATATATTATCATAATTAGGCTTCGTTCTTTTGGAGGGGGCAGAGGGTGCTTTAATCAAACATTGCATTCACCCCCCCTGCAAAAAAATGTAATTAGTGTAATTTAAACACCAAATACATGCAGTATGCAATTGCTGTGGGAGGCTCTCTCCTCTACTACAGCTGCATCAGAGGGGCACAGTTCCAAACACGTCCTCAGTCTGCTCCTCTCATCTCCAAGTTGGAAAATATTCCCAAACTAACTTGAGGACAGAGTGTCAATTTTTTTTTTTAAATGCACATATGTGATTCTTATGCGATGAGGCCTTATTTCTAGTGTAACCAAAATAAGAGAATACAGATCAACAGAAAGGGATGTTATTATCACTAAAATATTGCATTATCAAATTATCACAGATAATTTGTGTGTATTAAAAAAAAAAAAATCTGGTTATGCCATGTTAAATTTTTAAACGAGGTTAAGTGATTAAGCAACGTACTGTTGGTGAACACACCCCTTACTGACAATCTCAGCGTTTGTTTCCTTTTGCTTTCAGTACAAACTCGTTGAAATCAGGAGACGACGTGAAAGTTTTAGGAATGTAAATCGGGTTGTTGTCCAACTCCCTGTGTGTGATGCCTTTTTACACCTTAATTTCTAAATCACAGCGTGTCCGCATGATTTTTTTTAATTTTAGCAACGTGCAGCTTGTGAACGCACCCACGGCCAGCTCACACATCCGTTGATTTGATTGGCTACGTCTTCCGAAACGTAATCGTGCAAAAATGGGGGACGATTTGGGGGACGAGTGGTGGGAGCATGGCCGTGAATCAGGTAAAATCTTACTTTTTAATGTATAATACTGTATTATGTGTCTAAAAACATGCGTCTACGTGTCTTCTGTGCATGACGAATCGGTGTCTCGTGTGTAATCGTTGTTAGTTGTTGCTCACTGTAAGCTAGCTTTAGCCATTCAACACTTGCTGGTAATAATAAAAGTACTAAATAGTGATTATTTACATATTAATAATAACAACACGTTATTACAAGTGAGCCAGCAAAGATAGAAAGATGTTGGCACACTTGTGTGCAACGCTTACCTTACTTGGGGCAGGTAAACATGTGAGAGAGAGTAAACACGTGTGCACATTCCCATGTAATACCTTTTAAAGTTAGATAAACTTCACATTGTAACTTTATCTTTATGTTTTTGCTCATGTAGCTTACCTCCAAACAGTCTGTAACATCAATGGCTTCTTTATACGCGCGTGATGGAACGCAGGACCTTCCAACGTCTGTTGCTTGCCAATCGCAGTTCATAGTCTGGCCGACAGAGGGCAGCCACACACTCCGGTGGTTTTTAAATATGTTCAGCCTGGTAGAACAAGCGCATGGAAATTGATGGATGAAGAAGAAACTTATTAAGAAAACCAATAACTATGATGTAATTATTTTAGGTAATGTGTAATCAGATTATAGTATATATTATAAAAATGTGAAATTTTCTAGCAACTGTCAAAGCTGTCCAACCACTGTCAAACCTGGACAACCCTTTTATTCTTCCATTTTTATTGTACTTTTATTGTAGAACGCATGGTGACAATTTAACCAGGTTAGAAAGAAATGTCCACACATTTACAGATAGGATATTTTACTGCAGTTGATTTGTGTCATTCTTATACAAGCAGTAGAAACAAGTCATACAAAATGTTATTTGGTTAAGAAATATTAGGTCAAGTGTATTGTAGCAAAATATGGTGTGTCCAAAAAACATGTATTGATTTAATTGCAAAGTCTCAGGGGGGTGGGGGCATAAAACAGAATGTCAATTGGCCGGAGATATTCACACGTTTTGTGCTACATAGGGGAGTGTGAGGCGGGGGATGTAGCAGGCGATATGGTAATGCTACTGGTAATCTTGCCCACACCTTTTACATGGCAGCCATTTGCGAGTACTTGAGTCCTCTGCTCATGTCGAAGGTAGTACGGCCCAACAGGCGGCGGCATGCCGTGAGATGGGAGATATGGGTTCCCGAGGTGAATGTGGATCTTGTTGTCTTCTGTGGTGATGATGCTGGGACTGGAATCAGGGCTACCGGAGCACACGTGGTGCCAGCTGTTCTGCCGCTCAGGAGTCTTGCAGAAGGCGCCCTGGCTTTCGATGTCGGTTGGCTCCGGCGAACATGTCCTGACTGTCAAAATCTGGATCGGAAGGTCGGGAGTTGCAGAGCGGGATGAATTCGGACTCATCACTCGAGAGACGGGCGTCCCGTTAAGCAGGGAGATGGTGCGGTCAGGACTCGAGGGTGGCGTTTTATTCTGGATGATGGTGATTCTTTGGTTCGGGGTGTTTCCGCCAGATGGGATGAAGGCTGTGCTGGTGTAGGAGCCGGAGGCGTCCGTGGTGGGGCTGCTGATCTCAAGGGTGGCCGTGTTGAGAATGTGATGAGGCGTTACCTTGATTTGTAGCGGCTGCCCCGGTGTGTGCGTCAGCATCATCACGTCCCCGTTGGCTTGGTGCACATTGACTCCGTTGGCTGCGTGGCCTCTGTTTTGGCTCACCATGTTGTTGGCACTGTTCAAGCTGTTAAGGTTGCTGACGAGAGTTGAGCCCCGGCAGTCTATGACTTCCATGTTGTGGTTCGGATCTTCGTCGTTGTGTTTCTGGCCAAATGTTGCGGGCAGTTGGCAGTCCGTAGACAAGTCGGCCGCTGGCTCGGTTTGGACCTCCTTGGTGGGGCGATAATGCTCTTCGTTCCCACCCGGCGCAAGATTCTTTAAGCATCTGTATCTGTCGAGCTCGCCGCTCAAGTCTTTCATCTCTCGAGCGAGCTCCCGGTTCCTGGCTTCTTGTTGGATTAACTTACCCTGCAGCGCAGAGTGATCTGTCTGGACCCTGCTGATGGATTCTTCTGTGCCCATCAGCTGCTGGAGTTGCTCCTTCAGGGCACTGACCTCTCTCGTGAGCAGCCTGGACTTGACTTGCTCTTTCTGAAGACGACAAAGTAGAAGGTGTTCCTGGTTTACATCCTGCTTTTCTGCCTGCTTGTATCCGGAAAGCTCCTTTTTGGCCACCTCAAGCTCCCTGAGTAGAGACTTGGACTTGATCTGTTCCTCCTTGAATCTCTTTTCCAGAGACTCGTAGTCATCCTCTACTTTCATCAATTCTTTCTCCATCATCTCCTTGTCCTGCAGTCTTTTTTGTAGCCTCTCCAGCTCCCATGTGAGTTGTTTGGCTTTATTCTCTTCCATTTGGCACCAAGGACCGTTGTTGCTAGAACCTTGGGTGTACTTCTCTTCCTTTTCTCTCCTGTTCTCCAAAACTTGTAACCGCTTTCTCATCGTGACCATTTTACTCTCGAGCTCCATGTTTCTCTGCTGCTCCACTGCGAGCCGTGTTTGTAACTCATTCCTTTCCTTTGCCATGCCTGTTATTTTTTCTTCGACATCTGATTTTGAGCTCTGTGCCTCTTCCTCAAAACTCCCCGCGGGGTTTTTTAACCCCCTCCTGCCAAGTTTTCTCTCAGCTTCCTGCAGTCTCTCCGACATGGTCTTTCTGTCCTCCACCAAGGCGGCTGTCAGAGACCTGAGCGTGGCCAGGTCATGTCTGATCGCCACCTCGCTTTTCTGCAGTTGGCCCTCGCTTGTCTCCAACTCTCTCAGTTTGACCTTCAGGGAGTCCACCTCACCTGAGAGCACCTTGCTGACGTTTGTCTCTTTTTCCAAGCTCTCCCGTAGATTGCAACACTCTTGTTTGCTTTTGCCCAAAGTCTCCTCGATGCGGTCCAATTCACTAATTCTCCCATTGAGCCTATTCACCTCATCCTTCAGGCTCGAGCAGTTTGTCGTCTCCCTTACCAGTCTGCAGTCCAGATCCCGACACTGGTCCCTCATGCGGATAAGTTCCTCATCCTTCCCTTCCATCTCCACCACCCTTCTCCTCAGTACCTCCACTTCCGACAACGAGCTTGGCTGTCGAGCTCCTCGATCACCGGTCTGCTGCAGCTCCTTGTCCTTTTCCCTTGCAGAACTGTCTCGTTTCTCCTCTATTTGACGACCAAGGCTTGCGTGTTGCTGTCTAAGCGGCTGACTTCGAGCTGCCTCGTCGGTGAGCTGAGCTGTCATAGCGTGATGGGAGCGATGGACGTTTGCGTATGAATTGCGTCGCTCCACCTTCGGATGCATCGAATTTGGCTGCGGTCTCTGTTTCGCTCCACTAGCCTCCTGGTCAATACTTTCTGTGATCACGCTCAGTTCTTTCACATGACGCCAGTGGTCCTCCAACAGGTTCTCCAAACTCTGATACCCCTTTACAAGCAGCAGTGCAAAAGTCTTCAGCCCCTTCAGCTCCTCTTGAAGAAGCGATACGTCTCGCTTTCTGATGGTCTCCTTTAACTCCTGGTATTGTCGTTCCTTTACAATCAGGAGCTTCAGTCTGTGGAGAGTAAAGGGGGGGGGGGAGCATTAGTTATGTCCGAAGAATGCCTTTGAATGAGTTTACAGTGTAACTCTGTATTACATTCATCACGGACATGAGGTAATGTTTAAACTTCCTCACTCTCTGGCCACGGCTGATAAACACAAACGATTTCCCTTTGTGGCTTGTTTAGAAACATAAACATTTATTTAATCTGGAGGAGAACGCAGTCATTTTCCTCTCCTTATTCAAGAACGTAGAACATTTTGTTCTCTCCCCGTGTACCAACCTGTAAACCTTAACACATGTGTCATCGGTGTAAGTATTGTCGCCCGTGTGGTCTTAGGCGCTGTGATTTACGATGTTTTAACAAGCGCAGCAGATGGTTCCTTGTGTGTGGCGTTTGTTAATTAAGAATTTTCTTTACACACCAGTACCTTTTAAAACATCTCCCCCCCCCTCTGTGCCCTGCAAATAGACGCACGGCTCTGAAAGACATGCATTCCCGGTGAGTCACAGACAATTACGTACCAACTGCGACTTTTAAACGAGCCCGATCCAAGCAAGATCTATTGTTCGACTTCTGCAGAACCGATATTATTCTTAACTTTATTGGCAGTGCGTGTCCATTTCAGATTTGTATCCCTTATATTTTAGTACTGTCATATTTTATTGATATGTCTCCATTCCCAAAACACAGTTTCATTGTAAAACATTCCAAATGACTCCAAAGTACTTTTCTGTTCTGCATTTCGGCTGGAAATAATTGTGGTATGTACAGTAATGGTAAATAATGGTCTTTTAGTAGCAAGAAGGTAATTTAGAGGTCTATTAAATCAGCGGCGGCTGCTCTCAAAGTGACAATCTAACTTTTAAAGCACAAGAACAAATTGCTCAAATCTTCCAAATCGTCCTACCTGCCATTCTGTGTCACTTTCCTTCAAAATCCTCAGAGATTAGTTGGCCTCAAATCTTTCACCTCTCCCTTCCCGGAGATCCCAGTGATGTGGACATTCCATGCGGAAAACCAAACATTATGAGAAGTGCTCTGCGCATGGACTCTTTCTCGCAGTCAGTGGCACCCATTACATCATCGGCCAGTCCTTATATGGTTATAGCCGAGACTGCTGTGTGTGTGTGTGGATGTGTGTGTCAGGTATTCCTCACCATAAATCTGTTAACACGCCGTGGAGACCATCGTTTTGGTGACAAAGAGAGTCTTGGTAATGTGAATTGTAACGTTGAGCTCTTTTGCAATGGCATGTCGTGGTTATAAGTTAGGGTTAAGTCTCCAGGAAAGTTTAGAATGTCGTCTGAAGTGATGGAAATACGATCGTGTGTGTGCGAGTGTGTGTTAGTGCTAGTGTGTTTTTACTGGAGTTGAGCCCATTCCACATGAGCTCATTGTGTAGCCATGCCAAAGAGGCTAATGGGAAGGACAGAATGCGTTGGCATGTCCAAAGAGCTGCAGTTCATCTAAGCAAGTGTGTGTGTGAGTCCGTGTGTGTGTGCACATGTGTTTTTCTTGCATATGTTTTAAAAAGCGGCATTTTTTTATTCTGTCCTAGCGGTTTTTGCTTGGGGCCTGATAACCTGACTGTGAGATGACATCATCACTTCATCGGTTCACAATTGCATCCATATGTTTTTCTCTCCACCTCCCCCCAGAAAACCCTTAATACATCTCTCATTCAACAAGTCGCAGCTTTTTATTGGCTGAAATTATAAAATGGTCAACCGCAGTTTTCACTTGGCGGCGGCGGCGGTGTCCTGTTGTTTGTCGAGTGTTCAGCGCATCTTTCCGTTCAAGCGCGGGAGGGTAGTCGACGAAAAGCAGTGACGCGTTCGTCATATCCTGTATAAGTCACGTCTGACGACAACCCGAAATGGAAAATTTCAGTTTTGATAAATCACCGCACACTGCCAACAGTAATAGATAAACAAACTGTGGGACTTCTTCTTTTTACAGATATTAGCAACAGGGCCTCATCATGAAACATTTAGGTATCGCGGGGAGAATTTCTCACCTGTGAATTTATATTTGGCTTAACTAGCATAACATATCTAAAAGAAAATCTCTTTATTTTTAAGTTGTGTGCTTTGGCAAAATTTCCAGTAGTTTTAGTTTACTCGAGGTTAGTTGGGTAGAATCCTGTTGTTCGTGTAATTAATTGTTGATTAATTGCATTTTGAAGCAGTCGATGGAAAAATAGAAGCGCATGGCTAGATCCTGAACGAGTTTGCTGTTTTAAGAAAAAAGGCAATGTGATGTCATCTTCCCGAATGTTGTACGATAGTCACAAATCTAATTGATGGGTCATTTTCTCGTATTCCATTAGGGAATGCTCATTCCCCGTATTACCGTCGTTTTTAAGTCATTCGATTTTTCCGCTATGCCCACCAAAGGCTGGACGTTAAACGTTGCGAAAGGTGAGCGACCTCCGCATTCCGATCCAGACGCCCCCACGACTCTTGCAGCAGAGTTCTCAAAGTCCTTGTTCCCATCGCAGACCTGACATCTGCAGCGCTCGTCCTCAATTACAAGCATGAGGCCATCCCGCAAAGACCTTTCCAAGAAAGGCTTCAAGCGTTGAATGATACGTAATATGGCCCCATGTACCATGACAACCGAATGTCCTATTTTCATCTAGGGGTGTAATTTGTCCCCCAAAAAATATATATTTTTTTAGCTTCTGCCTCTGACAAATTAGGCACAGCCAAACTTATGTGCCGTAGATCCTCAAATTGTTGCCTCTGCTGTAGTGCCGGTGAATTTAACGAAGCACAAAAGAACCACAAAAACAGTTAAATCTCTCTCTGTCAAAGTCCTTTTTTTTTTTCTTTTTTTCCCCCAAACACAGCTTTTAATGTTACTCCCATACTTTTCAGAATAGCGGGGTTTATTCCATGAGAAGAAACAAAAAAAAACCACATCTAAGCATTGAAAAAGTTTAGCGCGGGGTCTTGGTGAACGTTATGGTGAGTTTTTAACAAATTGCTAAAATCATCGATTCGGGGTTGTTACATCGCTGAAATGAGTCATGATCCATCAATTGTCGATTATGTCAATGCAGATAAGTTTAAAGAAACTTTTTTTGTAAAAGTAAGATGCTTTTCCTTACGGGATGAGTTTTTTTTAAGGAAGGGGTTAATGAACTGAAGTGGAGACTCAAGTGTACGTACGACGCACACATGAGAGTGTTTAATGTCAAGGATGCCGTCGCCCGATGACAGACCATGACCATATGAAACGTGCGTAATCTGATGGCAAGTGGCCGGAACAACCGCGTTGTTTCATTCCAACGTGCACATGACATGCAACAGGGATCAGAGAAGTGCGTAAGAGATGATCCGCAATAACTGGAATAAATTCACCGTATAGTTTTGCATCTCATATGGGTCGTCTGTTTCGCACATGGCTGTTGGCGGAACTTCAAAAACGACGAATACAAAAGCTGTGATGAATGTTTCTGTTTAGAAGAAACAAACAGAAGCAGATTGAGAGATTTTTTTTTGAAGGGTTTGATGTGTGACATTTTGAATAATTGGGCGTACAAACGAGGATTGAAGGGTTAGGGTTAGGGTTAGGGTTAATTTATAAATTAAGGACAGGTGGTCTCACCTTGCGATTTTAGTGCATTATTTTTCCCAGCATAGTGCTCTAATTCAGATTTGTGTGATTTTTTTTTTAGATCTACCGGAATCGAAACATCTGGCATTATTAACAGATTGCCCAATCACATTTTTATTCAATCACTGACACTGGCAGGCAGCGGTGGTGCATATTTGAAAGAGACTTGTGCAATCAGTAACAAAAGCAACAAAGTAGATTCAGGCTTTGTTGTACATTGACAAATTATGTTGAACTTTAATGCATTGTTAGTATTTTTTTTTTTTTTACTTGCATCAGATGGCATGTCATTAGCGATCAATAGTTTTTTTTACGTACGTCCTCATTTTGGCTGGAATGAATATGAACACATCTTGAAATTAAATGAGATTTGAAAATGCTATGGTTTTTAAACGTCATGTTTGGCCAACTCAAGGTGTCAGTTTCTGAAAGGACATTTTATGTGTGTTTTATGTGGCATGATTATTTTTGGTCTTAAATTGCAATGTTCTCTTCTGGCGGCTCACTTTAATTGTTTGCGCTCTTACCAACAAACGCAGGCTACACTTCCAAAAATCCTCCATAATTAGATTTCAGAGTCAGTGGACTGTGGCGGTAGCAGAGCCAGCATGGGCCTCAAATAGGATCGCTCCACCAGACCTAGCCATACCCACTGGCCTAGCCCCGCCAACAGACCAAGCCATAGCCACAGGCCACATCTGAATGCAGTCGTTATTTGGAACGGGAAACGTTTCAACTCCCATCAATTTTTATCCCATTTGCTTCAGAAGAGGTACTGGCTGACCAAGGGGGCAGGCAGGTGCCAAAAGTATTCGGTACGTGTAATCACATGTTTGTGTTTACAAGCGGGGTCCAACCGAGTCCAGGCTGCAGTGGACTTTCCAAGTGGAGGAACTTTAAATAAGCCTTTTGGATGACTTTGGGCTAAAAGGACTCACATGTACGTCGGAAAGTCCAGATGGTTTTCTGTAGTGTGCTGCAACACTTAAATCACTGTACAACTTTCATACCAAGAGGAAGAGGATGGATATCAACTCGAGTTAAGAACACAATTACATCACGTTGAATTTGAGCTGTTGTTGGGTTCTTATGGCTTACAGTACTCTGCAAAAAATGTTATGCCACTCTTCTTGGGTTTTTTTTTTTTTTCAGCAATGCTGTCATGACCATCTGTAACGACAGTGTGAGTCATATGGAGACAGCTTTTAATGTTCAACTGCTAAGCACAAGTGGAAAAAAAATAATGGCACGTCATATTTTTATCTGCCCACCTGGTCGTTAGCCATATAGGTACTTATCACTAATAACAGTAACTAATTGATCTATGGTTATAAATATATAGATTGTATTGTTTTATAAATATTCTTTTTAAAGGAACCATGTCATGCTAAATCAACTTTTGGAGCCTTGCTACTCATTCCTGTTTCTGTGTATGTAGAAATTGAATGTGAAATTCTTTTTTTTTTTTTTTTTTGGAGAATGAGTTTTGTGTACGTTTATTAATATGAAGACGGACTAACCTCTCTCGGTCCTCCTCCAGTAGCGCTATAACGCACTTGTACTTTTGAAAGAAATCCCTCTGGTTTCTCGGCCGCTCTTCATTTCTACTAACAGCATCTCTGTGAGCGTTTGATACCTCAAGAAGCTCCTCCCTCCTCTCGTTTGACCTTTTGCGGGACTGTATGAAATGAATGAGATGCAAAAAGAATCCGAGAAAAGCATGATAAAGTTAACATGACACGAATGGGATTCAATTTGTGAAAGATTAGGTTTAGTTTGGTTTCTATTTTGATTGCCTCGGTAACAGCGGAAGATCATGACGAAAAGTACTCTCAATCAAGTGAAACCAAAACAATCCAGATGGGTTGCGAAATCATTATGGTATAATTGCTTTGCCGGCAGTACAGAATTACTCAACGTGCAGTGAAGCAGCAGTAATTAATCCGCTTTTGTCAGATGGTGCTATGTTCACCTCATTAAATTTGATTACCGACTCTCTATGGTGTCTCGTTTCTTCTTATTGGTACCTCGGCAGTCGCTGTTTTGCACATATCCTCAAGGTAGTCCTCTTGTTGCCATCGCAGCCAGTCCCCGTGCAGGGAACGTAACGCCTCATCCAGTCCAATAAAACCGTAGCGGGCCTTCAGTAGAGCCGAGTCTGTCTTCTGTGTTTTCAGCACTGCAATGACTTCATCTCTCGCCTGGCGTGACGGAACAGCACAACAATGAGTTTACTCAATTGTTCCGAGTGCTTTATGGGGCTCACGAGACATGTTCTACATTTGGCGAAATCCAAAAACTTTCCACAGTTATCCCACCTGAAGCTCTCCCTCCAGAACACTGAGCAGGAACAACATGTCGTCACGGGAAAGATCTTCTCTCAAACGTTTCCTCTTGCATCTCTTGTCTTCCCTGTTATTCATCTGAAATGAGATCTTGCTACGTTTGGATGAAGAAAAAAAAATGCAAGACTACGTTGTTTTTCTTGGGATCCACTTAATTCCAATGAGCTTGCACGCTACTTTCATGAGTGGGATGGATTTCTAGGAGGAACAGAAGAGGATAATCTACATTTAGCATTTTTTTTTAAATCATTTGACTAAAGTCCAAGAACGATAAAACGGCAGCAGGCCACATGGCATAACACTCTGACAGACTGTGTTATCGGTTTTGCAGATAATTCAATGAAAAATGGTCCCACAAAAAACTTTTCTGGCCATGACGTACTTGATGATCTATAGTTCCAAGCAGATGACCTCTGAACCAAGACTGATTGCTAAGAGTGAACTGTAACTGAATCCATCTAATGGGTTGAGGTTTCGATCAGGTTTTCTCCACCTCCTAATGGAATATCAATCTGAATAACTCTTGTACCTTTAATTGAACTCTAAACTTGGTTATTGTTTCATTACTTTTATTTCTTCAGCTGGCCTTGGATTGATCGGTCTGTCTCTCGTTCCATGTTTTTTTTTTTTTTAAAGAAAATTCCACAAAGACTCTGGATCATTTGTCCACAACATCCCCACTTGATGTCGACACACGCCTTTATAAACAATTGACTACTTTGCCGATCTAATTATTTCAAGTTTATCTTTCGTGCTTTTTATACCACTCGTCCATAAACCAGACCTTCCTGTTCACATTCTTGCAACCAAGAAGAGGGTGATCTCACTTTTGTTTGTCGCGACACATTTTTTCTCGTGTCGCAATAATTATGACTACATCGGAATTTCAGAAAACTTCTTGCAAAACAAATTCAACCGAAATTTTTCCAAATATGGTTTGTGTGTGGGGTTTTTTTTTTTGCCCTTAGGTGGTCTGTTCATTATTGTGTTTGCCCAGGCCCACAAATCACATGGCAGACATTGAGTTGGAAAGCCAAACAATGACTGCTTGCTGGTTCCATAATGTAATAAATATGCTCAACATTTTTAGGCTCTGATGTAAACTGTCCTCTGAGAAGTTTTTTTTTTCCTTCTCTCCTCTCTAATAAGAGTTCTTTGACGGAAGGTTGTGAAATTCTGTTAGCTATTTTGTGTCCTTCTCTCACAACACACACACACCCTTCACTCCTAAGATGTTAGATTCCACAATTATGACATCACTGCTGGAAGTATGATTCATATGATTGCTGTCACTTGAGGCCTTAGCAATGTACCATGTGCCAATAAAAATTAGTTCTTCAGAAGATAAAAAGCATGGAATGAAATTTAATGGGAGGAATCCATCACATGAGTTCATATTAGATCAAGTGTAAGTCTTGTCTCTGATGAGCAGCTTGGTTTCAGTACTTTGAAATGTGATTTTAGACATTTCTATTTTGACTCTCCCAAAATAGCCAACCCGAACCGTTCCACTTTTTAACACAGCTGCATTTGAACAACCCTTTTTTTTTGCGTTCTATCATGGCTGCAGCGCTATATAGTCTTTTTTTTCTTCGTGCAAACCATACATGACCCCCCCCTTTTTTTTTTGTGAAGGCATCACTTCATGAATCTTCTCACAAGACGAGCAGCAACAGCCACAAAAGACTTTAATACTGATGATGAACAGTCCAAAGTATCCATTTATTATTGAAAGCCACACTCAACAGTCGCTCCTATGCCTTCCATATGGCCAACAACCGTAGCAACAGAAGCAACATGCCGTTTTAAATCTGTCATTGTCAACGGGAGCCATCTGTATTTCTAGATTTTTTTTTTTGTCCTATTGCCTTAGAGGGATGATGTGGTAGTCTTGGTGTTAAGAGTATAAATTTGGAATACACAGTGCGAAGTCTACAAAGATTATCCGTAGCATCAATAATGGTCAATGCAGGATTATGATAAGCGTTGCTCCTACAAACCTGCTTACCCATATAATCACCGATAATTGTTGTCGATACAAGGATAGCACTTTAAGCCGTGAAAGCTATTTGTCTCGAATATCCCTCCACACGTACACTAAAAACAAAAGGTAATTTTCTGTTATCCATTTGTTATCGTTGATTGCGCAATGACCTCTATTGATGGACCGGTGAAAAATGACAAGGCAAGAGGTATTTTCTATCTTCTCGACTTCCTCCACTTCCGTTGACTCCTATTGATTTGCTGTCATTTGATCCTATTGCTCAGAGGGTGAGGGGCTTGTTGGAGACTGACTGTCTTGTAGTCGTTGTTTTTGCACTTTAGTGTTCTATACTAGTTTTTTTTTTTTGTGTCTAATAGTTTGCTTTCCAACTGATGTTGTGTAAATAGGTGGTTGACACAATGATCACTTAGAATTCTCAGTTATTAAATTTATGTATATGTATGCGGTGCAAATTGTCTTTCCAAAAAAATATATAGTATAAATAATATTCCTTGTAGTCAAATTTACCACTTTAAACAGTGTCAAATTCCTACCCCTAATTATTTTCTAAATAGTTGATTGTCAATGACACCCAGAGGTAGATTTTAGACTTTTTTAATTTAAATAATATTGATGATTGATTTTACACACAGTCAACCAAAGACTTTCCCATCCTTATTTGTTTTACTTTTTAAATAATGGCTTGTTAATTTCTCTCATAAGTGTAGACAAAGGACCAACGTTAGTCGCATTTAATTGTATTTAATATAAATTATGCATTCATTTTCACCATTGTTTAATACGGAACTCCGAGGGGGGGGTGTTTTTTTTTTTTTTATCAACTAATGTAACATTTACTCCAGAATACACAACATTTTACACATAAATTTGCTCCGACTCTTTTGAACTTCAACTTCTAAATGTCACGCACAATGAAAAAAAAGATCATGCAAAATTAAGGTGACTAAAATAGCATCATTATTCGTAATTCAGTGCTATCAAGCAAAAAAGACTTACATGCAAGGCAGGTGTATCATTTGTCGCAGATGTATACTGTCAGCTTTTATTGGTGACCCCTCACGCTCTTCGGTGTGTCGACATCTGAGTGTCCTCAAATCAACCTCACTGTTGTGAGGCAATTACTGGGCTTCGTCCATCAATAGTAGACGAATGGGGTGGGGGGTGGGGGTTCAACTGATGGGAGTCCCGTTCTGGACTAATGACACTCGATGAGTCTGGCTGTGATGGAGTGGAAAAAGGGTGGAACCATGTCTGGACAGAAAGCAAACAGGCAGCCAAAAGTGATTGTGAACTATAATCCTGCGCTCATCTTTTGTCATTTTCTTCCGCACACCTCTGACAGTAATGAGCCCGGCAAAGAAAAAAGAAAAAAACAAGCAGGCGGTCATGATGATGGATGCCATGATGCTACTAATGCTTTTGGGGATGGAGAAATAAGAGGACAAAGATGAGAGTCAAATGTGAATTGATGGTTATCATCCGGCCACAACATTAGGAACATCTGAACCATCTAATTCTATTTAAATCATACTTCTGGAGCTGGACTCAAATTCATAGACATGGATGTTTTTGCTTCTTTTTTTTTTTTTAATTTGTCCTATGCTTGGTTATAGTGATGGTCAGAAATTTAACATGAGGCTTCCTTTTCTCTCTTCTCTCTCTCGCTCTAGCCAATCTGAAAAGAAGAGACATTTAAAGGACTAACGAGGCTCTGTTTTAGATTGAGGGAGATTTATTTACAAATATTTCGCACCGTGTCATCCTGATAGATAATTTCCCCCACTTATGTAGGTATCTTAACTGCAGGTATCTTGTATATAACTTATTATTTAAATTTAACACCTTTTTCCTTTTTTTTTATCTTTGTATAACAGATAGCGCCGAGGTGGACGGGGAGGCTGAAAAGGGGAAAAACAAGAACAAATCAATAAAAGGAAAGCCAAATGTAGCAAATAACGCAAAGAAGAGGAAGAAGCTAACGGAAAAAACGGTGCCAGCGAAGAAGAAAAAGAATGAAAAGGTATTTCTACAAAATATCTTTTCAAACACAGGGTTGGAGTTTACACATTTGTATGCAAAACACTTCTCGGCCAAATGATCAAATGAAACCCGATAATGCTGAGTGAGCAATGAGATTATTTTTCAAAATTCTTCAAGACTCAATGATTGAAGAACACATGAAAAGAAATTGCGGTGCCATTTTACATTGGAACACAAACGGTTCCAAATCAGCAGACAGCAGCCAAGCATGACATCACTACAAATAAAAACCTTCTATCAACTCAAATCCCTAATCCTGTCTTCACTTGAGTCATTTGCTGTCAAGTTCACCACATCTGTGTTGCGTCAGGCGTCAAACATTCCGAAGCAGAAGAACGAGAAGGAAACATCAACCAAATCACCCAGAACGCGAAAGGTAGGCCAAACCAGTGTTGCTCATGTCCAAGGCCGAGGTCATAGTTCAACTGCATTTCCAGAGGAAGAAGAAAACCATTACGGATGTGTTGGCCGCCTCTGACCCCAAACCGGGCTGTCCTGCAGACCTTCAGAAGCTCCTCACCCGCTACTTCTCAGACAAGCGCTCTGTGATCGAGCAAGAGGAGCTCAAACTGCAAGGTGAGTCATTCGCATTTTGACCTTTTGCCATCTTGAGATTTCTCCCGCCTTTTTTTTTTTTCAGATTCTTGCTTCCTGGCCTGCAATGACCTGACACACACCCTCTCATCCTATTTGAAGCAGAGTGAGTGTCATTGTTCACATTCTTGCTGTCATAGTCCGAATGAAATGCCGATGGTTGCGGGAGGGCCGTTGTCCTTCTAATTTTTTTCCCCTTCTTCTCCCATCAGTTTGTCCCAAATGGGCAAAGGTTCAGAGACAACACACAGAAAAAAGATCGGTCGTGCTGCTTATCGTCTGTAGCTCTGCCCTCCGTGCCCTCGAGCTGATAAAGTAAGACGTTTCATTTCTTTGCATCCCATAATGCAACCCAAAGGTTAAGTATGATGAACCAAAGCATTGTTTCATTTCTTATTTCTTTCAAAGGCAACTGACGACATTCAAGGGTGAAGCCAAGGCCGTAAAGCTTTTTGCAAAACACATCAAGGTTGTAACATTTCAGTGCAAGTGAATGAATGTTCTAGATTAGGAGTGGAAACTATTCTCGTATCTGCAGCAAGCATTTTTTTTTCTTTTATTAAAATTTCTCAGTTTTATAAATTGCTCGAGGATGATTTCAGTATGAGACGTAACACTGGTGCTTGTGTATTTCGGTGTCGTGCGAAGATTGAGGAGCAGGTGAAGCTGCTGCAAAAGGGAGTCGTTCACATAGGAGTCGGCACTCCTTGTAGGATCAGTGCTCTTATTCACCAAGGTAACTGCATATTTTAAATAAAAAATAAAAGAAACATTCAAGTCATTTATTTCTCTCTTTCTTTAGATGGATTGGACTTGCAGGCATTGCGTTTTCTAGTTCTGGACTGGAACTGGAGAGACAAGAAGTGCAGGAGGATGATGGACATTCCTGAGGTGATCTACCGCCACCTGTTGGCACAATATTACATTATACACATTCTGTGAACTTGAAAATGGGTCAAGTCTGAATCCTAAATCAATTTTATTTTAAAAATGTTAGTTATTTTCCATTTCCAATTTCTCGGACCACCTCACATACCGCCACAGACTACCAGAGGGCCGCGGACCACCGGTTGACAATCCTTGTTGTAGAGCATTCAACTATTATGATATTTTTCACTTTATTGTTATTCTTCCGGGGCTTTATTATTTGTTATCTTTGTGTGGTAGATCTTAACTACAGGCACTCAGACTTCCACCCACACATTTTTTGAAGACTCAAAGCCAGATCTCGGCAACATAAGGCTCGGGGGGCTGCATGTTGCCTGCCCACAGTCTCTGCCTGGCCCACACAATGATATCAAATCAAAGAAAAATGTCAAATTTACAGAAGTTTTAATTTCCAAAAATGATGCTTCTATTTTATGTGCAAAGCACGGCAGAGAGCGAGAACTACCACCGTCTGTAGTGTTGCCAACTTAGCAATGTTTTCGCTATCTTTAGTGACCTTCTTATTTATGGGGCACACAACAACCACTGCAACAAAGGAAATGCGAATAAAATAGAATAGAAAGCTTTTTATCGTCAACTTCTGTGTTGCAGATGCAGGGAAATTGTAGTCATGAAAACATAAAAGACAGCCAATAATAAAATTATAATGACAAGCATAATACATTTTGCTCGCCTCGAGGATTTCTTGATCCCCGTGCCCACGGCTTCGTGACTGAGCGGCCGACCTCATCGCATCACTAAAATTGAAAGAAGGCAGTTTCGGGATGGAAGTGGGGTCAAATGGACAGAGTAACCATTGCCGACTTATTGTTGTCACGGTATTGTCTGGGTAAACTTACCCATCTCCTCCAGCTAACTTAGTACATGTGTTCAAAATAAAAGCTGAGTTGGAACGCTGAATAAAATGGCCACAGAGCGATCAAGTACAAACACGATAAAATGAATAAGTGTGTGTATCTTTGTCAACCTGACGATATATAATGTCACAATACGATACTTTGATATTATTTCATAAAATTTTGCCTGATGCTATATGGTACAATAATATACTGTATGGCCTTACTGCTCCATAGATTAGTTTGAACACATCTGTTTAAGCACAAAAAATAAAATAGAAATGTGCTTATAGTAGCGGGAGTTGATGGCACTGCTGTGCCCCCTAGTGCCAGGGAGGAGTATTTTTTTTTTTAATATCGGTACATATCTTGGTGTCGATATTTTCAGTTCTAAGAACGTTTTCCAAGTCTGTCATAGGAAAGTTATCCAGATTGCAGCCTTGTCATAACCAGTGGTTGCATTTATTTCTTGAGCTTTTGATTCATACTTTTGCACAATTGTAAGCTGTATTATATTTTCCAAATGTTTCTTTTTTTTTTTTTTCCCCCCCCCAGATCAAACTGGATGTCTTTAAGCTGTTGGAGAGCTGCATCCTCGACAGATGCAAAGCAGATAAAGTGAAAATTGGACTGTTTTAACTCAAGATTGTCAACTTGACTCTTCGCTAATGATTTACACAACACGCTTACGTGTTCAAAGCTTTGTCCTGCGGCATCTTGCTCTTTGTTTGCCCACGCTGTGCTTTTTACTGTTGTCAGGGGGAGTGTAAAAATGTGCGACATTGTTTGTTCAACAAAATGTTTTGGCGAGATGTTTTCAATAAATTGACCGTGAAGTGATGACATGTTTGTTTCCAACGAATTTAAAAGGAAGTCTCTCCTGCTGAGTCTCATGTCATTGATTAGATCCAAATAGAAAATCCCCACAAGTTTTTTTGGGAATATACAAACCTAACTCGAAATAGATGTCCTCAATAGCTATATGAGGATTACAGAAATTGTACCGTATGTGTAGTCCAAAACAAAAGCAAAAAGTCCAACAATAGTAAACAGGAAGAGGCAGTTGATTGTGGTTAATTAATAACAGAACTCAACCGTCTCTCCGCACAGCGAGAGGCCCGTCGTCAAATGTGCACGCGTTTGTTTGTCTGTGTGTGTCTTTGCATAGTGCTAACACAGGAACAGGAAGCGATCTCAGCCACTTTCACAGAAACCTCGAGCGACGTTCCCCGCGCCGTCGCCGCCATGGCCAAAGCCAAGAGCGGACCCCTGGCCCGTAGGCCCGACAACTCGGCCTTCAAACAGCAGCGCCTGCCCGCCTGGTCGCCCATGCTGACGGCTAACACCGTGCTGCCTTTCTTCTACTTCACGGCTATCATCTGCTTGGTGCTGGGAATTTGGCTTCTGCTCACTACACAGACTGTCCAGGAAATCCGGGTGAGCCTGCACCATATTTTTTTTCTATCTGTAAATCTGTGAAAGGTGCTGAAGAAATGTTTTTTCTAAGCCGTCAAGGAAGGAAGTGGTCAAAGTCTATGTTGTGAACAAGTGTGTCCTTGATTCATAAATCTTTCCTGTCTCTTTAGGTGGATTACACAGACGACGGCGAGTGTGCACGATGTCACGACATGCGTAAGGATGTGAGCAACGCAAGATTGCCCTGCACTTGTAAACTGTACTTTCACGTGGACAGGACCTTGAAGGTAACGTGCAAATGATAACACACGTGTGCCTATTATTTACAAAAAAAAAAAAAAGTTAGTCGCCAATATATTCCTGTACCCTCGCCCTTATGTCTGTTTTTTGTTAACTGATTTTGGACTGTGTCATTTCATTTATGAATGGTTGTCGATGTTTTACAATAGTGATTTTATTTGGGACAACTTCACAGAACACATTGTGCTCCACAGTGGAGGTTTGTGTATGGTAGCTGATCTCTTATTTTTTTATTGGTGGTTAACCGGTTAACCAGATTTGATGTGCCCGCAACATCTGTAAGCCACACTGATGTTTGCTCCTCTGCTGTTTCAGGGGGATGTCTTTTTCTACTACGCCCTTCAGAACTTCCACCAGAACCTGCGCAGATATATGGACTCCAGGGATGACGCGCAGATGGTCGGCAGGAAGACCAACCTGAAGGTGCTTTGCAATGCGGTGCCTTGTTTTTAAAATGTATTGATATGTAATTCGTATTTATCGCAGAAACCCAGTTCGTATTGCAAGCCGTTTGCCACCAACGACAAAGGACTTCCTATCGCTCCCTGTGGCGCTGTGGCCAACAGCATCTTTAATGGTAAAGACACACACCCTCGAATCTCACCTTTCACAGGATGGCAATGTCACTTGCAAGTTCTGAACTCCTATTTGCACGCTAGTGTCCTACCAAGTGGACTTGAAAGATTTATATCGAGCATGGATGCTGTTAGCTGACTTCCTTGGTGTTCTTCCTCAGAATTGTTCTTGAGGCAAATCTTAACAATGGATCATGATTAAGACCATCCCCAGTTACATGTGATCAAATAATGTCTGTGTGAATCATGTGGTTCATTGGCACATCGGTCAGTATGTTTATGATGTTTTGATTCGTGACATCTCCACAGATTCCTTCAAGTTCGAATATCTTGGATCTGGTAGTTCCGAGTACCCTGTGCCTTTATTACATAAAGGCATCAGCTGGTACACGGACAAAAACATCAAGTACCGCAACCCGCGGGCAGAAAACACGACCTTGGCTGAAGTCTTCCAAGGTATTTCTTTCCATCTATTTTGTGTACTTTCACAAGATGACGGTGGATGTGATACCCGACAGGCACGGCACCACCTCCCTACTGGCACAAGCCAGTCTACGAGCTGGATACACAAGACGCCATCAACAACGGCTTCATCAATGAAGCGCTCATCGTGTGGATGCGAGAGGCCGCCTTCCCCAACTTCAAGAAGCTCTACGGCGTTTTGCTCCGCACCAACAAACCCTTCCAGAGCGGCCTCCCGAAAGGCAACTACAGCGTGGAGATAACCTACAGTATCTTTCTTAAAGGAGACATGCTTTCTGTTTGTACAACCACCTCATAATTTTATGCAGTTTATAGGAGTTTTAATCAAAAATCCCAATCACCGTCGTATTTTCAGAAATAGGCGACGGACGTATTTCCAGAACTAGGCAAGAGTTCGGAAATAGCTAATTCGCGATCGTGGTAACACGCGAAAACGGACTTTTAAAGGAATGTAAACGAACATTTGGAGCAATACTACGTTGTCCTAAAGGTTAGACACATGTTTCCTCACTTTAGAAGTTTTATTTTGACTTTTAAATGTTTTTTTAATTTTGAAAAAAAATCCGCAATGTAGTGAAGCCGCGATAAACGAAACGCGAAGTAGTGAGGGATCATTGTATTTGTTTGCAAGCCATTAAAAGGCTAATTTTTACCTTTTTTACCTTTATTTTCATGATCAATCTGTTTGCCCCCCTTGACTCTCAACCCTTCCCTCCAGACTACCCCGTGCAGTACTTCCGAGGCAGGAAGCATGTGGTCCTGACCACGTTGAACTGGTTCGGCGGTCCCAACCAGTTCCTGCCCATCGCTTACTTGATCACCAGCAGTCTGGTCCTGCTGGCGGCCATTGGGCTCACTGTCGTCTGGTGGAAGTTTGGGAAGGATGGGAAGAACATGGGTGAGTTATGAATAAGCAGCAGAGTCTATGTCAACAAAACAAAAATGAAATGAATTGTACAAAATATTGGTTGATACAACATTTGTATTGCATCTCATGTTATGTTAACGTGAGTAGAAATTATGTCAAAAGGTGTGCATATTTACTAATTATCATTTTATACTGAAATGTATTGTTTTTTTGTTGACTTTAAAATCTTGAGACACTTAAATGCCACATATTAGCGGTGGATTTTATGCAGTATGCAAATTGTGAAGTAAACTTAAAAAACATTTCAGTTGTCCTTACAGGAAATTACCTTGTGGAAATAGTAGTCAATTTAAATAATTAAAGCCTTATTTTTATTGCCCACTTGCTTTCAATTGGCTTTATTCACTTATATGTAGCAATATTCTGACCCCATGGATAGCTTCAGTGTGTTGTATACCCAGAATTAAATTGGATTTAGGATAGGATGTATGTGGAAAAAGTAAAAATTAATTGCTTTTTAAGTAAATTGATGGGACCACTAAATAAAATCGAATTAAATGTGCATTAAATCTAATATAATTTAATCTATACATATAAACATGTATGAAATGAATTTAAAAAAAAGTCAAAACAAAAATAGGCAATACAAAATAAAGTTGAGTGCTATTAGTTTCAGAGAACAGGAAAAATATGTAATGACTGAACATAATGAAAGCATTGCACTTTAATTCGCACCACCAGACAATAAATTGGTCTGAGGCAAAGCAATGCCCAAAATAAACAAAATCACAGTAATGTCACACCTCTCTTACTCATCAAAAATGTACTTTATTTCTCACATTAAGACTTTAAAAAGTTCATTCTGCTGAGCTGCGACGCAAACAAAAATAGGCAACATTTGGTCTGCAGAAGCGGCATGGGGTGGGCAGTGGGTGGGCTTATCAGCAGGATTCCAAAATAAATATCAGTAAAAAAAAAAAAATCACTTGGGAATTCTTCGAGGTTTGCGTCGACGGAATCACACAAGCAGTAACACAAGTTCAAGTTACGCTTTCAAAGACAACGCGTACCGTGGACAACGAAGCTAAGGAGGAATTTTTGTTTTCCGTCATCACCTTTGTAAGATTTTTTTTTTTTTTAATCACAGTTTCACAAAAGCAAGAATCACAGATTAAAAAAAACAGTAGTTGGCGCGCTCGTCTTGTGAGCTACGCGCAGCGCGAAAAAACAAACATTCATTTCTGCGCTTTCAGTGATCCGACTGGAATGGCGCCAACGCAAGCGGATCCAAATCGCCGTCTGTACACGATAGACATCTCCGGATAAAAGCTCAGGTAGTTGGCCAATCACGCGCCCCCTTCGGCTCTGTTGGTGCCGCACTGGGGCACCTGATAGGTGGGGTCGTGTCCCGTGGCGGTTTTGGGTGTGTCGTATGCCGACTGGCTGCTGCCATCTGTCCGTGCCAGCAGCAACGTGGCGGGCGCGGCTCCTGACAAATGGCGGCCCATGTCCACCACGATGGGCGTGGCGTACTCAGCCCCCGAGGCGGGCAGGGGCTCCGCGTAGGCGTGATAGACATCTGGGGAGATGGGGGCGTCGTACAAGTCAGGGTCGCTGTAACTCGGGTCGGGACTCTCGTCGGGTTTAAAGGTGGACCGGGGACCCAGTGTTGTTACGCCGCTCACCAGGGGCTCTGCGTATTCTGCACAAAAGCAATCAATAAAAATGATAAGATCATCAACATAATAACATAAGCATCTACAATTTTTTCTTTGTGTTTTGATTCAAATTTAATTTGATGGTGCATGTTTTTCATTAGACAGTATAACCATATTTATCAGAAAACATTTTTTTGGAATGTTGCGTTAAAAACATGTAGACTACTGCCACCTGCTGGTATGTTTCTTTACTAGTAGCTTGTCCACTGCACAGTAGCATTTTTGCAACAATAGTCAAGTGGCCAAGAACGTCATTTTGGTAAGTTGCAGTCACCCTGTAGAATATTACTAAAAGAAATAAAAGTAGAATGATGGCATTTATTTCAAAGCGGCGCCACAACTGGTACCTGCGGGTTCGGCGTGCAGTCTTGGAACGGCGCCCCTCGCCGTAAGCCGGCCCACCTCGCTGCTGCTATAGCGGACAGAGTCCTCCACCTCCACCATTTTGGACGGCAGTAACTGCTTCATACTTTTCCACCAGTCTGCAAGGAAAACAGCAAATTCTAAATGGGAAGTTGTCAGAGACGACGGCAAAAAAAAAATGAGGACGATGACACACCAGTGCGATTCCAGTGAGGGAGGTCATACGTTCCTTCGGAGCTCTTCTTCCTGTAAACCGAGATGCCGAGTCATAAAAATGGTTGTTTTTTGTTTTTGACAAGTCATGATAAGAGAAGACTCACCGACTCCTCCAGTGCCAAGCACATACCACCAGCAAGATGAGTGCTGTCAACACCATGACCAAAACAGGCACGAGGACAGCAGCCAGCGCCACATCTGAGAAGGATTACAATTAACTACTGACCTTTTTATTTTATTTTTCAAACGTACCTTTGCCAGTGAGAGGCGGCATGGTGGTGTTTCTGATATCCGGAGGTGGTGTGGTCTTGCTGAACGTACGTGGGCGTTTTGTGGCTGCCGGGCGAGGGGTGAAACGGGGAGGCGGGAACATCCTGGGCTCCATAGCCTTCCTCGCTGCGGAGAACATCTACCTTATAACCAGTGGCTATGCTTCTCTTTGTAAAGGTAAATCCTGATTGAGCGTCAATTTTCACCAGAAGACGATTTTGTTACGATTAAGTAGAATAGACGTAGTGTCTGATGAATTCACACTGTACCGTACCGAATATTTGCAATTTTACCCATTTGTGTTTTCAGATTAATACTGCATTTGTGAAATACGAGTTAAGCAGCGACATTCACCCGTTTTTATTCATCTCAGGGGGCGGCCATATTGCCACTTGCTGTCGATTGAAAATGACATCACAGGTTCTCGGTGGTGACTGTGATGTCATTTCGAGTTGACAGCGAGTGGCAAAATGGCCGCCCCCTGAAATGGCTATAACCAGGTCGATTTTCTTGTTTAATCCATATTCCGCAAACATTTATCACACCAGTTTGTTTTGACTAGTTGGGCTAGACAATACACAAACCGTACCACTCACACAGCATCATTAACTGTGCCGTTTGGTAAACACGGGAAAGTGAGCTGACATTAAAATAAAAGCATTTTTGCTCTCACCTGAAGATACTTGGCATCCGAGCAGCTCCACCTTGATAGCGATCCTCTGCTGCCACCAGGTCGGATTAATCCTCAGGTAGCGCGCCTCGATGGGGGGGATGAAATTATTCCTGACCTCATCCTGGTAGTTGATGTTGCCTTGGAAAATCTGAAATCACAACAAAAATCTCCAGAATCCCAACGGTGACCTTCCCAGAACAGGCCGCTTAATCCATATCTATTCATTATTAAAAGCCACGTGCCCATCCAAGCACTCTACTCCAACCACTCATTTCCTGAGAAACCATGAGTCAATACTCGTTGCTATGGCAACAGAGCCAAGTCTGCAACCCCTCAGCCATTTTTTCCTGTCAATTTGCTCAACATGGATGCCGGTGACGTTATTGATGAAGCGATTAACTGCTAGTGTTACCATGTCTTGCGTGGAGTTGGCTTCCTTGTAGCAGAGCCAACGTTCGCCGTCGTGACTGAAAAGGACGCGGTATGCCGACACGTAGTACGGGTATTCCCTCAGCGTAGAGCCTGTGCTGGTGATGCCTTCATGTAACAAAAAAAAGAAAATCATTTTACGACAAAGAAGATATTTAGGTTGCCTCTGTACCTGTGATCCTCTTCTGTCGTTTTAGGTCCACCTGCAGCCACTGGTGTTGGTCGTTGTGGGAGGGCGCCCAGGGCAGCCCCGCCTTATTTAGCCGAGCTCCCGACGGCGCCCACACGCTGACCTGACCCGCCACGTCATTCCACTCCCACACGGACGAGGCGGAGATCTGAATATCTGCCACGCCACCGGACCCTAATCCCAGCGTTCCATAGCAGCCTGAAAGCAGTAATTCCAAAAATATTTTTTTCTTGGAGGGGGTGTGTATCCTTTTACATTGTTCAAGTCATGTGACACATACCGTTTGTCCTAAAGGTGAAGAGACTGTTTGACAGTGTTCCTCTGAGGGACAATAAAAAGTACATTAGTGGTGACAAATCCACATTTTCTTTCAATTTCTGTAAGGCCAGGCTTCCGAATACTTTTTATTCATGTGCGATTCTTTTTCTTTCTTACCCAGTGGACGTGACGTTGTTGGCCAGTGTGCCCTTATACTGCGGGATCCCTTTACTGCTAACCACATGGATCCGGCCCCCCACGGCGTTGGATACCACGCCAGCGTGCACAGCAGCCAAACACAGCGGAGATGACTAGACAGGTATGATAGAGAGACAAAAATATCAATGAAATGAAAACAATCTTATCAATACTCAACACATCTGACAGTGGAAATAAAACATTAATTTCAAGCGCGTGATGATATTCACACTGATGGGATGCCGATGACTCGCTGTGATGTCACATCTATTTGGTGAGAACGCTCGAGTGTCTCAGGTAGTGAATCACCCAGCCGGCTGCATTCCAATTTCAATGTGCTACCCTAAACACAAAAGAGAGCCTTCCCGGGAACAGCTGGGATTTTTCTTTTTTTTTTTTGAATGGCTGGAAAAGGCCAACCGGAGGAATTTGGCGCTAACGAGTTGTGAGCCGACCCCGCGGAGTGACGAGTGTGTTTACACACGTACTTATTCACATGCACGCCGCAGGCAATCAACACTTGCCCAATGACTGCTTCAAATTTCCCATGCCACTTCCCGGACTATGTTTAAGTGGGCTGGCCATAGCTGCGTTAGCGCTAAAAAAAAACAATGTGACAACTTAAAACCACACAACACAATAATCATTCGCCTGCAAATCACACAGCAAAACTATCTCACACCATCCCTAAAAAATATGCATTTAATCCAGCAATTGTCTGGATTTTATTTTCGCTGGCGGAGGCAGAACTTCATCCTGGCAAATTAAACTTTGTCAATTAATACAGCTGGACCCGACCTCTCGCTGAAAGTCAGCTGGGATGGGCTCCGAGATGGATGTTTAGTTTCTCACTCGGCGTACAAAAGATATTAAAATGATGGCACCTTATTAGTATGTCTCAATAAAACGGCACTATATGAATTAAATCAAATTGTATCGCTTGAAGGTCGACTGGAGAGCTGCACCCTGCCGCCAACGCAGTGTCAGGCCTCCGTAATAATATGATGGTGATGGGAGGAGACACACACATGACACGCAGACACAGTGAGGTGTTGTCCAGCATGTCAGCTGCACTGAGTCACTCTCCGAGAACACGCCACAGCTGCACTGGATTAGGAGCTCTTTTCTTCTGGGCCAAAGTATTATCTCACCTCCGTTTCACCCCTCTGACCCGGACCCTCCTCTATTCCTGAGGGGCGCCCCACTCCCTCTAAATCCAGCCCATTACCACCACCTACCCCTCCCCTCCTCCCGTCACTCGGCAACAACCCTCCTCCTTCAGTCGAATCATGCGGTGATGACATCATCGCACCCCCGCAAAGTCAGATACCGAAAAGACGAGACCGGTTTACGACATAAAACCACAAGGCCGCCTTGAATAGACCATAAGCTCAAAGTATCGAGGCTCTCATGGCACAATTGTACTTGCCCGTACTTGTAAGGTGTCTTGGTGGTGCTACGACGTAGTAACCAAGATTGGCAACGTTGACATGGACGCATTTATTCGGATTAAAAGCATGATGGGAATAAAAATGTTTCACTCCATTCGGAATATTCTGATCGGATCAAGCCCATTCCCGTCAAGATTTATTTTGAATATGTCGAATATTAATCCAAGCGTGATGCATAAATATGCAAGTACTAATTAGATCATTAGTTTTAGTGTCCATGAAAACAGTGCATCGGATCAAAATTTGATTCCAAATTTTTAGGCCTATTTTCATTTCTTTTTGGCATTTTGACTTGCTGTCTACATTTGTCAGCGTTCAACAATAGTTGAATAAAGTCACATCGTTTAATGAAAGAAAGACATTGCTGTAATTTATAACGGGTAATTTGACATTACGTGAGTCACTTTGTGGCATTTACTAGCCTAACGTGACCGACATGTACCAGCGTGTCCTGACAAGCCAGATGTCGGTTGGCGTTTTAACGCGCCAACTGCAGTAAATCGCATCAGTCCCAGCTTATTGCGTTAGCGTTCCGGTTAACTAGATAGCCGACCGAAATGAAATAGGTCAGTTGGAATCAAAACAGACAGAAAGCTAATAAGCGTGGGAGTGACAACCACATTGGGGGAAAACAACAAGAGACGGATTTCGAGCATTTCAAGAGGCGCTCGGTATCATATCGATTTGAGTTACATAATAAATGTAGAAGAAATTTTTTATTTTAATATTTAAAAATAATTTTAATGCATTCATGTGAAAAGGTTACTTTGTACAGTGAATAAGATTTTTATTTATTCCCTAAACCTTTAGATTTTTTATCTTTCTGGTGCTGATAATTGTCGAGATTTAAACAATACGTCCGGCAGTTCTGGGTCGTCGTGCGAAATGTGCTATATGATAACCACTGCAAGATTTCTATGGAGAAAATCTGTCCTGATTCGTAATTGGCAAAAAAGAACGTTTTGATCACCTCTCGGTATCCAGTCGGTATTGTTCCGGAAACCTCCTCTGTTGACGTCAAGCATCCGGCTGGACAGTATTTGCTTGGGAAGAGAGAGAATGAAAATGAACGTCAGACAAAAACAAGCCAACCTTCCTGCGACTCAAACATCAAGGTGTTTACCTAAACTCCGCCTCGGGGAAATCACTTCCTTTGTGCAGGCATGTGATGAGATCTAAAGTAAACAATGTCAGAACAGGTTAAGGTCAACAATCGAAAACAATTAGCGGCATGTTGTCTTACAAGCATTTTAGACAGCTGCGCCTTTCCAGGAAGTGTTGAATTTTAAATCACAATACATATAATACAACCTGCCACGAGCAGTTTGTGTGCATTCTGTTCCCACTAAATTTGAGTTTAAATAATTTTTGTCTGGGCCCTGTAATTGACTTTATATTGGAATAAGACAGTTCGTCCTTCTTACAGCATCTCCAGTTGGTCCAAAATGCTCACATTATCCCAATTCAGGCTCCAAGTAATTTTTTTTTAGATCATTTAAAGATACTTCTATTTGTTTTCAAATCTTAAAATGGCCCTTTGCAGCTTATCTCTAATAAAGAAACATTCCTATTCGATGGCTTTCGATAACGGGAGGTTTACCTGTGTGTTCTGTGGTGGAGTAGGACAGGTAGAATCCACGTCCAGTGTGATGTCTCCCGCTCATGAATTGAACTGTGATTTGATTGCCAGCGGACTCGATTAATTTGTTCACCTTCACGTTCAAGCCGCAGTACTTCGCTGTAGTATGATAAAAGTCATGTTATTCAAAAACTATATAATAGATTTTTTTTTTTCTCCCAAAGCGCATGAGCTTACCAATTTCGCTCCTGGTAGGTCCGATGCCATTGTACAGGCGGAGGTAGTTGACCTGGCAGTCACCGTCGTCAATGTCCAGCTCAGCGAAGCAGAAGTGGATCCTGGTGCCAGGGGGGACGCTGATCTCCCACTCGCAGACCGTGTTGTTGGGGTACGGCCCTGGGTAGCCCAGCGATGACAGCGTCCCACTACTCGGGCCCAGCACTGTGGGTCCGCAGCCATCACCTGCACAAAAACAACAATCAACAGGTGACCTTTGAGACACTTCACGACCTTGTAACTCACTAGAGCATAAAAACTCTTTGGCTATTTAGCAAGTCATTTTCCAGCTAACCTCCAACATGATCCAGTACCTCACAAAATCTCAGTTAAGGATTAACTTGAGCTTTTCCCTTTGGCTTTTTTTTTCATGTTACTTATTCCGAAAGATAGACAGCCATTGTGCACAACACATAATTTTTCACCAAATCCGGAAACGTCAGCAGAGATTTAAATAACAAACTTCTGGCTTTAGCTTTTTCTTTGTATTTTTTGCAACACGACATCCAGAGAACTGCATGATGTCACATGTGAAATCTGGAGAGACCAGCATATCTGGTCAGACTTCAGTTTAGCAATGTTTCCACGTCCTTGTCTTTTTTTTTTCAACCCTCATGCCACAACAATGGTCATGCAAGACCACTTTATCTCCTATGGGAATGTTTAAGTCAAAGATTGGTTTTTGAACCCGGACGATCCACTGTAATCCCTTTTGCAGCTGCAAAACACGAGCCAATCGTAAGCGATTCATCAAAAAGTGCAACTTAAGTCAAGTTGTGACCTTAAAGACTTTTTTTTTTTGGTACAGGGGGAGCTGAAGTGTGTTTATCTGTGTTATGCAAGAGCTTCTCGGTGGACATTATCCAGCTGAAGAGGACAAAAACAAAAGCCTCTTTCCCAGCTCTGACTCACTGCAATGTTCACCAGCAGCTCATGTTACCTTCCTAATAACTCACCACAAGACTACTTTTAAACCAACTGTCCCCCTTATGCCAGTTAGGTATCACATTAGAGTGAGTTGCAAGACGTTTGAGCTGCAATTATAAATTATGACAATTTGTCCACGTGTTTACAGTCATGCACCCCCCCAACACCCCCAAACTTCACTCACCTGAGTTTGCCTATTAAAATGCAACCCTCAAACGTGCCCGAAGCAGATGCAAACATATTAAATGCAGAATTTATGTTTGCAAAGCACTGTAAACACGTGGAAACATGAGCAACTACTGTGATTGGAGCTGGGGGGGGGAAAGGCCACAACATGCCCGACATGTGCTGCTGTCTCGTATTGGCGAAAAAGCAAGCGATGTCCCTTTAACACTTGTCGTCTTTCAAAAGATCCGCTTAGAATTTCATCATTTAATAGAAGTTATGGGTGATCAAATGCATCTTAAACTAATCTATGAACGCTTTACTTGAAATCGGCGATCGTCAAAGCCCCCGAGCGGTCCGCGTGCCGAAAGAAAACAGCGTGAACAAAACCGGTTCTCCTGGTTTTAGCGCAACGAATGCATCGCGGCGGATTGCGTAAAGCGGTTGAAAACCAAACGGAATTCCGCCCACAAAAATGGCCATGTTAGGACACAACTGTTGGGTGCATGAGGAAGGCAAACCACTCACTGCGGATTTTACGCACCCACCTTTCTGCGCCCTGCAGCCTTCCGCGGTGAGGATGATGACGAGGATCGACAGGACGAGAACCCCGGCCCCTGTCGGCCCCCTGCCCACCATTACCGCTCCTTCCATAGTAGCAGCCTGCAGTCCAAATGCATACTGCTCGCGTCGGGAGCGCCGGTTGCACACTGCTCCGATCGAAGTGCACCACACGGGCCGACGTTTAGATCCACGCGAGCGGATCCGAGTGTGGCTCGTCCACCCCACCCCCGTGGATGTTATTCTGCCCCGCTATGATGATCCAGTGATTCGCGACTCTTGGTATGGAGGTTAGCACGCATACAGCAAAAGCAATCTAAAGGGGGCTACTTCCTCCATTAGAGCTCCACCCCCTGGAACTCGCTCACGCACATTTGACACCCCCGCAAGTCCAAAGGGCAAATCCACCTTGAATTTATTTGGCCCCAGGAGAAATAGTCAATTTTGTTTTGTTACTGAAGAGTACATTTGGTTTCCGGATCAATAGATGAACATGAGATCAAAGTTTTATTTTTGTTATTTATATTCTGGATGAACAACTCAGGACAAAGTGCTGTTTGAAACCACGATGAGCAAAAGTATTGGAACATGTGACAGCTAGGTGTTTCTAATTGCTCAGGTGTTGCCTTTTGCTTAAACGTTGCATAGTGTTTGTTAGTATCATGCATGCTGCATTTGATGGGAAGCAAAAATGAGGACCATGGATCTGCAAAAAAGCTTTTGAAGGTAAGAGAACATTAATGCAAGAACATTTGGAATGTCCTGAAACTAACTGTACTGAGCAATATACTTTGGATAAACACATTGACAGGCCATACCAAAGGATGCAAACTACTAATCGGCAAAAAGAATCAGAAGGCCAGATTATGCAAAGTACCTGTAGAGTGATGAGGCCAACATTAACATCAAGCAAAGTGATGGAAATGCCAGAACATATTATAAAGAACGTTTTGACTTTGACTTAAATTGAGAATGAATGTCATTCATCCAACTTTGTTCAACAGTAAGATCAGTGAAATAATAAAACTTCTTCATTGCTTTGCTGCAACCTAATGTCCATTTTATTGTCCCATGTACAGCACCACAAAGTAGACTGAATTGGTCCAAACATTTGTTTTGGAAAGTCACTGGAGTGAGGAGTTCGCATTTTCTGACTGAATTGGTCCAAACATTTGTTTTGGTAAATCACTGGAGTGAGGAGTTCACATTTTTTGTCACTGTCATGCAATGCTGGCATTCCATCAAAACATTCTGCTTCTAAGCATCATGACTCATCGGGAAGATTACCCTTTTATTATTTTTATTTTTCATTTTACAAGATGACATAATGACATGTTTCCAGCTGGATTCCATTTAGCTGCTGTCACACCAAAAGTCCATGCTAAGTGGAATCATAAGTCATTAAAAAATTAAAAACATTCCCCGCCAAACGTAAATAAAGATTTAAAAATTACACCAATGGAAAATTTAGATTTAAGTGCATTCAAAATTCCATTTCAAACCTTAGACTCTGTGAGGCAGACATGCTCACCGCTAGTCCAACATGTTGTCATTCTTATCATGAAATAATAAAAATGTTTTATTGTAAAACATTTTTGTTAAACCCCACTATAATCAAATTGCTAAACTGATCATGTCTGGAAATATTTCATTACATTAAAAATACCAACTATACCAATGACATTAAAAATAAATTGTAATTTAATTAAATGTTAAAATTATTTACGCATTATTTTGTTTTTATAGTTAAGTAGCCAATTATACCAATTACAGATTACTTAAGCATTTAATTTAATTCAAAATAATTTCTCAGAAATACAAGTCTATGCATTATTAATACATTATGTATTTTTTTTACAAGTGATGTTAAATTAATAATGTATAGTACAGTAAGAATGAGAACAAAATACTTTTTTTCACACTAATATTGTACAAACTGAGCTCTGTGTTCATGTTAAGTTAATTAAGTGAACATTTATGAAAAACAATCCGGTCTCCACCCTCCTGTGGCATATAAAGATCGAATATCTGACGTCATCTTCTGTTGCTTTGGTTACCAGTGCAAACAAACACTTTCCTTTTAGCCTTCAAGAATGTGTCTGATAATTATTATTTTTAATACTCCGTATGCATAACATCGAGGGAAATCCCGTTGTGATGCATGCAAGCAAAGTCCAAAAGCTATAAAAAATGTATATTACACATGGAAGGCAGTACAAAGGCCCTGTTTTTTTTTATAAACGATGGAGTATATTATATTGTATTGCTTTTGTACTTGAAGCAAACTTAAAGCGAACAGCGACATCTAGTGGTTAGAATATAGAACAGCAGTGCTGCCCTATTTAAATTAAATAAACAAACCTCATTGTTTCAGTTATAAACCTTTATCTACCAAAATGATAATAATAAACATTAAAGCGGTAGTCATGGTGATAAATAAGGGATTTGCTTGGTTGGGGATATACTGTATAATTGAGCAGTAGTTTTAAATATTTCAAACAGCAGCAGATGGTGCAAAGCACTTATAATTCCTGCGCTCTTGTGTCACTTAATGCACTAAAATCAATAAGTGCAGCCTGTTACGAAAATGGCAGTTGCTGTTAATGAGGCAATTAGTTCTACATCAAGTGACAGGTTAGGGTTTAAAAAAAAAAAAAAAAAAAATCACCCACACAATCAATAGGCCTACAATCTTAAAATTAATGAAAAAATATAGAATATTGTGATCCAATAGATCAACCTGGGTATGCTGTTTTTAGTCACGAGATCATTTTTGACAGCCAAATTCAGAAATTGCAGCATTCGTGTTCTTGTACTTGTGCAATAACATATGTGTCCGCTAGAGAGCGCTAAAGAGAACGAACTTGTACTAATTTCACAATTTCTTTAACGTCCTTGAAAAATCATTGCCGATATCAAAATTCTAATTAAAGACAATTGACATTACTTCACTTTAGTTTACTTTACTTGAGCATTTTAAAAAGTAGTCAAAAGTTAATTCAATGCTACTTAAAATAAGTAAATGAGTAATAAAAACGTATAATTGCATGCATTAAAGAAATGAAATAAATATCTTTAATATCTTTTTAATTTTCAGAAGGAAATTAAAAAGTAAACTAAGACGTGTAAATAATCAATCAATTATGATTCTATGTTATATTTACAATTAAAGACTTACTTTACTTCCTGTCCGTACCGAACAGTATTTACTGTTACATTAGAAAGTTACTATGAAAAGTTATTTTAATTCTAATTATCACTTTATCAGAAATCAGATCTCTTGTATGGCATTTCAATTATTTGTGGAAATTTATTAATTGCTGGCTCTGTCTCTATGTCCTGCAATTGGGGTTGCAGTCCATATGTACCAGACAATGAGAAAACATAGTTAGTCAAAGACAATGTATGTTGTTAAATCCTCTGGGCGATGTTTGCAGCACTAAACACACACACACATGCACAGCTCGGACTATTTCTACATGACGTTAAAAGGTCATCAAGGAGGCCTAGCTAGTTCCTTGAGCAGAACGTCTATTTGTGTATCTGTGTCTCAGCCGACGTCTGACTGCGTGCAAGCTATGCATCCTTCCCCATCTATCATGGCCGCCGTTTACGCGGACCCCCACCTGTCTACCATTCTGCCGTCATACTGTTTTGACCATTCATTTTTCTTTCTGCTCTGTCTTGATGAGCAGCGCAATTCCGCTCGACAGCCCGGCAAGGCGTCAAGGCCGGTGGTCCCGGACGGCACATGTACATACATCACACGCTCAGTTTCCTGTACACTTGCACAAATACACAGTTTACAAAAACTATGTTAAGGTGGCATATTTCCCCCACAAGTTGTCAGGGAGGAATAATAATCTCTTTTTAGGGCAAGACTAAATAATCAGCCAAGACACTCTGACCTTTCAAATGACGAGGGGAATTTATCCTCCCCCTCTGGTGTGCTGTGTTTTGTTGCCATGACAGACCCTCATACGTACAGTGGCTAGACTATGGGATGCATGAGTCCAAAATACATCTGGATATACGTACATATAGGCCGGTATCCCTGTGTCAGCAGTTTGCTCTCTGGGCTCCACTGGTCACACAATTTTTCTTTCTTTAAGGTAATATTTCATTTTTGTGTGGGTGCTTACCTTTCTTCTTTTTTTTCTTTTTTTATTTTAGAAAAAGTAGCTAAAACACAGAGATGATAAATAATTGGTGATTTATTTATTTTTCTCTGAAATATTTATATTTTTTAATATTTTTTTAATCCATGGGAATTTATTTTATTTTTGCCGTTACCTTTTTTAATTTTTAAGGAATGTTCTTTTTATTATTTTATTTTTCCGAATTTTTCGCTGTTCTATATTTTATTAGGTTGTTTTTCATGGGTTTTGATTTATTATATGTTTTTAAGATCTTTTAATTTATTAGTCTTTCTTTTTGGGATTTGTATTCACTATTTATTCATGTTTTGTTTATTATTAGGTGATTATTTTTCGTTTTTTTAATCAATTCTAATTTCTTCTTTGGCAATTATCACACAGTGCATATGACAGCAAACACGCAGTTTATATAAAACAACGCTCGGTGATGCCATGACATTTCTGTCAGGTGTGTGATTTTTTTTTTACTTAATTTCGCTTTGTGCAATTCTACCATCGTGTGCAAAACAGTTAAGAATGCTAAATTGTTACCTAAAATAATTTCTGTGGTAGTTAATGTGTTTCGATTCACAGTCCGACCATGGAAATGATTGTTTTTATTTCCATTACTTCCCAATCTTGTTTGAAGGCTTCAGACCTTCAATTGCGGCTTCGTCTTCTGTCCGTCCTTCCTATCGTGATCCAAGGTCCCTTTCTTGCGGCTCAGTCTGGAGCGGCCAGCATCCATTACTCAGCTATCTGCGAACATTCCTCATCCAGATGCTGTGTATTTTCCTTTTTTCTGCATGAGCCTCAAATGTACACAGCAAGGATCGATGCATTTATTTTTCAAAGACAAAAAACAGAGAAGATCCATATGTCTGGCAAGCGGCTTCATGAACTCATCAATACGGTCGTTCATTCATTCAGGATGGAAATCTTTCAACTTACGACACTCCCATTTCAAACCATTTTCTATGAAAATAGCTTGAAAATGCCTCTTAGAAATCTCTTCACTTTATTGCAAGAAACAAGACCGGAAGATGTAAAATGTGCGGAATAATATTCATATGGACTAAATGAGTCATTTATCATAGATTGTATGTTAAGTCGTTAAGGGTGGACCTCATTGATATCCTTGAGGCTACATTGCAATCTCGCTATCTAGCGCTTTACCGCTGCAAATTTCCTCATTAAACTTCTACTCACCCTCTACCGGGACAAAAACAGCATTTTTTAAATTGACGTTTGCATTTGCCGAGATCAAATGGAATATGGAGTCCCTCAGGGCTGTGTTCTCTACCTTCTTTAGTTCAATTTCAACGTAGAGAAACCCCAAAATGGGACTTTTGGAGTAAATACTGTATTTCTAAATGAAAAGTTTGGATGGATAGAAGAACCCTTCATCATTTCAACCGCTTTTTCCATTGTAATTGAAAAACATTCCACATTTCCTGCTAAAACACGACAGAAAAATATTTTTTACCATTTCCAGTAGTGAGTGAAAACATCTTAAATCAGCCGTAAAACAAACTTGTTAAGGGCTGCCATTTATTTCACATATATTGAACCTGGCATGCTGTTAGTTTGACATGGAATAACACTTACTGGGTTACGAGCATTGCCAATGTTTCGGTCACAGAGTCCACGTATAACTATTGCTTTTGTGTGCAATGAAAAAAAAAACACACGATGCTGCTTTCCGAGTATGGAGTGAGCTCATTGTACGTTAGCAGCCTCTATTTATCCAACTATTTAAGAAGAATAACAACGTTTACAAAACTGCTTCACACACCATCAAGTCTAAGTAAGAACAGCTAAATGGTTCATGGAGTCTGGAAACACTAACAAGAGAGCGGGAAGTGAGGTCGGAGAGTGTGTTGGGAACAAACTAGCAACGAAGCGAGGTTGGAAAAGTTTCATCTCGATCTCCTGGTGGAGCCAATGGAACAATAAATAATATACAATTGAGTTTTACATCGTTAAATCGTTGCACGTTTGCAGCAGTTATCTAAAAATATGTATAAATAATAATATCTGGAGAGAAATCTTAGAATTGATTTAACTTACTTTTTCTCTCGATTCTCTTTGTGCCATTTTTAAAACCTTGTTTCCATTTTTGCCACAACCAGCGGCGTGGTGGGGGGTATCTTTTTTTTTTTTCTTGCAGACCATATGCTGCATGCATCCTAGCATGCTATGCTGTTTGTGCCAGGTCAACAGTGACTCCCGTGAGCATTCCTCAAATTACTCGCACTACCCTGTAGAATAGCTGTCCCATAATGCCATTCTGCAAGCACCTGCCTTTATGGGCCGCTATGTTTTAGCCTTTAACCCAGTGAGACATCTCGATGTCTGTCGTCGAGGAGCAGAAGAAGTGGGACTAGTAGTCAATTTGAATGAGTTCTAGAGAGGAGCTCATGTGGCAAAATGATTTCCTGTGGTGTTGCCAAACTGGAGCATTTTGGTTTGACTCTGTCAAAACTAAATCAAGTGATAGACATGAGCTCTCACCTCACATCAAAATGCAAAAGCTGGCACAAAGGTTCGAAAAACAGCTGGTGACTCGCCGGCTGGTACTTTTTTTTTTTTACTTGTTTTAATTCTTGCAAGAAGTAGAAACCTCGTATGGAGAAGGCCTCGTGATTACGAAGATACAATTGATAATTACTACGATGGGCCTTGAGTTTGACATTCACGGAATAAACTATAAAGGCTCATATTCTGTACTGTAATTATTCTCAACCAATTTACAATTTGAGATCATAAAGTGTGCCACAAATTCACTTAACTGGTTCAATAATGATTTCTTATTTACAACAAATAATGTAGGTTAACCTGGCAGGCAAAACAGTTAGATGCTCTTACGCTATGAAAACGTGCGTTCACTTTTTATGACATGCACATCACATTAATCGAAACATTATTCTACTATCATGAGATCTAGCTACTAATGTTAGCCGGCTAATAATTTTAGTCACATAATTACTTAGTCTTTTGAGCAGAACCACATATACTTGATTATGCTGATAAATTAATGAGTATGAACATTGGTATAGATTGCTGACTTTTCCAAGACCCCCTCTCAGTCTAACATGTGTCACGTCAACATGTTTTTCTCCCACATGCTTAAAATGAAGCACCAGTTAAAAAATGTCAGGGGTCTACAGACAGTCTGTCTCACTATGTGTATAAAGGTGTGCGTGTTGACAAGTTATGAATGTAACACAGTATGTTGGGGAGCGTGGTTTGCGGTTCTGTACAGACGTGTGATATGTGCAAGTGGTTTAGGATTAGCCATTGTATGTGAAACCAACACTACATAAATTTTAACAGAACACAAATACATCATTTCGTGCAATAACACTGACAAGAGTAAAGCAGAGTATGTAGCCGCTATGCATTATTTTTTTATTATTAAAAGTGAAGACAATTTGCAATTCTAGTAATGACACACGAATTTGATGCACAATTTGTCTTTGCCGGCCATATAAAATGATGTGGTGGTCCGTATCTGGCCCCTGGGCCTTGAGTTTGACACCAGTGCTTTAGGACTACTGTACTACTGTAAATGGGCTCCATCATGTATCAATAAATTAAATGAAAGAAAATGGGCACAATAAATTATCCTGTGCACAAAGGTGTCAAACTATTACTATTAAAGTGAATTAAATGAAATAAAAAACAAAAAGATGTATATAAATTAATGACATCCAATTTAATTGCCCAGGCGTATACAATAAGTAACCATTGCACAATAGCATGAAAATGAAATGACCCCCCCTCGTGTCTTGTTAAAAACAGTTAGCGGTGATGTCACCGGCGGGCGGACGCGAGACTGCAATGATTCCGTCTGTTGATTGAGGCAAAGCATTGTGGGTCGTGCTAACGTGTGAACGGAGAGACCCGCATGCACGAGAGGCAGCTTGTGTGCTGCGACACTGCCGTGTGAAGCCTTACCTAAAGCAAACATGGGGAGGGGCGAGCTCACTACTCCTCATTTAGAGGCCATCTATGTTGTTGACTTAAAATCATGAAGGATTGCACTTATTACGTGAAACAATTCCAAATAGTCATTTCTATAGGTCTTAATGTCAGCTTGATCGCATGCATAGATTGTTTTTATGTGGTGCAGAGGTCATGGGATTTCCTCTTATCCTTATTATGAGCACATGGGCTCAGGGAAAGAGCGAATGGGATCCACATTGGAGAATAATGGCGTTTGCGTTAAAGACTCATTAACACCACCTCAGTTTTTGTCCATGAGGAGGGGCGGGGGGTCTGGCTGGTTGAAACAAGTCCAGCCATGGCCATTTTTAGAAATAACTTCATTAGTTCATTAAATATGGTGGTTTCATTTTTTTTAAATAAAAAAAAAAAGATCTTTGAATAAGGGTGTGTAAAGTATTTTTGGTAACTCTGGTTTGAATGTGATTCTTCTTACCTCACAGACTACACACTTGTTGAATCGGGGCCTCCCTCGGCACACGTCATGCATGATGACAGAAAATGTTTGTTGAATTAGTGACATGGTGGATGACTTGTTAGCACGTTTGCTGCACAGTCCAGAGGTTGTGAGTTCAAATCCGGTGTTTGGCTTTCTTTGGAGACTATAAATTGTTTGCAGGTGTAAAAGCATGTTTGGTAACTTATCTGTTCTTTGATTGGCTGGTGACCAGTTCCGGAAAGATGATTCGTGCTCTAAGATTTTGGTGATCCCTGTTGTAGCTTTGGCATCTTCTCCCGTTTAGTGACGTCCATTGTTCCTGTAGGTCGGTTCAGAGTGACCCGGGGTCGTAGAGGGAAGGCCACTGTTGCGGCCTGGCAGGGTAAAAGTTCAGAATAATAAAAGTCTAAATAGTACCAAGCTGATCACACACACGCACTTGTTGAAAGGCAATGAAGGGATAATGCTGATTTCCTTGTAGGGTGTTGCGCTGTGCCAAAAAATAAAAAAATTAAAATAATTCATGTTCCGTGGGCCGCCAATTGAATTGCACTGATATATGCAATAAAATAAAATAAATCTACACTTTTTAGGAGCCCGACATTTGTTTGTATTCTTATTGGGGATTGCAGACAAGTGCAAAAACGAAATATTCAGACTATTTATGTCCATTCTAAAGAATTTGCATGCAATTGAAGCGACTTTTCCTCCTTGAGTGAAATTCCAAAGTGCTTTGTCCCTGCAGGCCACCTTGTCGTGTTTACTCCCGTTTCCACAGCAAATTCCAAGATTGCCTCACTGCGAACAGGGGTCCAAGCGAGGAATGCGGAAGCGTGGGACAAACTCTGATGTCGTAAAGTCATCTGAAAATAGAAACGCCTTTTCAATTAGGAATTTGTTGCTATGACGATAGCGCAGTTGTCTTTGTGTGACTGTAAAATGCAAATGTTCCATGTACAGTTGTTGGTACCCTTATACAATGTGTTCATTTAGTAGCATTTGAATAGCTGAGGTCACGGAAAATAGTTGGTGACCAGGAGCAACAAATAGAATGTGATAAATAGCACGCTGTGTGCAAATTGCTCTCTTAATGACACGATACCACACCACATGTTTGCATAGACAGCGGATGGGAGGAATTCCAATGGTCATGCTGCCTTTTGGACAACAAATGTTTTCAGCGTATTGAGCAGACACACCCATAGCTGAGAGTCGAGATGTCCAAGTGACACTGCCTATACGCCTCGGCGGGCTAAACCTGTCATATCATCCCCCAGAAAGAAAAATTCACACAAAAACACACACATTGACATGTTGTGCAGACCAGATGAGTGATGCGTCGCAAATGGTGCGATGCGATGGCGCTAACAAAAGGCTGACGGTGCAAAGTGCTTGGCTAAAAACTGACTAACATGACACTTGGCTGTTGCAGACGGAACAGGACATCCACCCTTTTGCACCGGTGTGCCACTTTAAAACCGCACACACTCACTTCTATTTTAACTTTGCATGGGAGTTAAATAAATGACATGATGAGGGAGGTCCTCTGAACCGTGTTGTCAATAGTGCACGATTGATAGCGATGGTGGGTGGCCGGGCCGGTGACAGGTTTGGGTCAAGGAAAACAAGAAAAGCACACTGGAAAAAAGCGTCTGTCGACACAAAGGCGCTCTGAGATTTATTTTTAGTGACGCTGCCGTCGACAACGTTCTTCACACTTTTACTTTGACAGGTGTGGCGGCGACCATGTTGTTTTTCCCCTGATGACGGACATACTCTCAATGACGAAACAAGACTTTTGAACTAAATGGAGATATTCAACAGAGATATTTAACTTAAATTTGGAGATAAACAGATATTTGGAGTCAAACATATTTCAAATGTTAAAATAACACATTGGTATAAAAAACAGTTAGTCATTTAACAGATAAAGAACTATAAATAACTCAAGATATTCTCAAGAAGCAGGATTTATTTGTATGTATGTATGGCTCTTACTTCTTCATATCTACTGTATGTACTCCTTTTACATGGTGCCCCTTAGTGTTCAGAATGAGTCATGACACATGCGTGTTAGAAAAACACGCAGCTCAATATTAAAATGCCATTAATGAAGTTGTCACTCTAAACAAGGTTACAGTTTAGTTGAGTGAAACTTATGCCATGTCTTTAAGTTGATTTTGAACAGTATGAAAAAAAATGGAACGTCTAATCAAATCATGAAAATAATCAATGATAAAGCCAAATAAAAAGTTGAATTTAATCCCCAAAAAATCTGAAAAAGCAAAACATCTGCACCTCATTTTAATACGTTGATACTGGCTGAACTGACGTCTGCTTTTCAGCCTTTTTTTTTTTTCTAGAACATGCTTGTTTTCCTAAATGAAACAACCTTGAGGCAGCACTGTATTCATATTTTTAAATCTATATTCATACACTTATACAGTACAGTACTCACCAGTGCTTTATGACTTTTTTATTTTTTTGGTGTTTGTGTCTTAATTGCAATAACAAATCACGTCACATCACGACGTCGGATTCTTTAATTTGACTTAATTCCTCAACTCCTCAGACTATACATACACGACGTCGGGACACACGCTTGGTTGTCGTCTGTTTTGGTTTGCCTTCAGTGTATGCCAGAACAGGTGAAGGTCTAACAATGCCAGCACTGTGGGTCATTTTAATGCATTCAGTGGATTAGATCACCAAAAGCGGGCGCCAAAATGAGTCTTTATTGTCTTTGTGGGCAGTCAGCTGACAAATATGTTTTTGTGCCACTATGTGGAATATTTTATTTTTTTGGTAGCCTCCTAACCCTCCCTCCTGTTCTTCCAAGCAGGCTCTGGCTGGGCCGCCCACCCCGTGTGGCCCCACCCTGCAGCGCATATAAGATGTGTCCACAAAGGTGGGCATCTGTTGTGCCAGAGGATTGCTCGTCAATTCCGATATTGCTGCTTTTTAACTCCCTCTCTCTCTCTCTTTCTGAGTCCCCCGTGGTGATTATTTCAACTTTGCATCTGACCCCCAAAGGTAAGCTATGCCATGCTTTTGCAGTTTACACACTTGCATTTTGGAATTAGGATGTAATTGCTAGTCTAATTCAATTAGATTATAATGTGTGAAGTGGATGCTTGCTCATGAATGCATAAGATTTTGTGGATCTGAAATTGATCCCTGAGCAATTCAATTATCTAATTTTTTTTCAATCTTTCAAACTTTTATTAAATTTAACATTTTATATTTCATTTACTATAATATCTATAATATTTATATTCCCAAAAATACATTAAAAATATTATATAGTCTTGTCAGTTACTCCGCATCTTGTTCATTTTGTGTAGTACTGTTTCTGATGAATGAATTGCACGTATTTAACCAGTTTTTATTTCTTTAAATTATTTTTTATACTATTATCCCAAATATAAAGGATAAAATATATATAACTGTATGATTTTACATAATCCTTAGTAATCCATCGTAACATTTCTTGTTGGTGGTCAAAAAGATAAAAATAAATTATTACCAAACAAAAGTTCAGATTCTAAATAAATTATTAATAGTTTGAGTTACTGCCCATGATATGACATCACTTAAACATTTCAAGGTTTAGATAAGCTAAATTTTATTTGAAAAAGACTGACATAAAAATAGTAAAAGAAGCACTTAACGGATAATAAAATAATAAAAATAGTGATCATTGGCTTATTTCTTGCATAATTTACATTTATTTTTGACACATCTTTGAAAAATAAGTGGAGGGCAAAAAAAATCAATATCTTCAAGAGCCATTTTTCATAACGATGGCGCATTAACGTTAATTTATTATCTTACTGTGAGTGTCTGGCGACCTGTTTAGGGTGTGACCTGCCTCTCACCCAAAGTCAGCTGTGCTCACCCATGACCCTAATAAGGACAAGCACCATATAAAATGGATTGATAAATGGATGGATCACTTTTTCATGATTATCTGATTAGCTGGGAGAATTTGAATAGCCTTTAAAGTGTTTGCCATCCGTTCTACCCCCAGTTTAAGTTACCAAATATGGTTCCTTGGCTTACGATGAACTCCAGTTAGCATTTAGCACCACTATTGCGCATCATTATGTTCCATGGCGTCCCTCTAAAAATGAGTTCACTGTGCAAATGTGCTGTGTGCACCACATGTGTGTACGAGTGAATGGAAAGCAAATATGCATTGAAATGTTTAGTGAGCGTGCAGGAAGCTGAAGCCAAACTGTCACATGTACGCCATGGGGGCAAGAGCACGCAGTTTGGTGAGAAGAGAGTGCCGAGCAAACACTTCCTCAATTGCTTTGCTGTGCGCTCACCGGCACGCTACTTTGATACACCCACTGGAATGTACCATAGTGTACCCATGGTACAGTATTAGGCACTTATAATGATTTCATTGAAAAACGGAGATAGCAGAATTGTCAGAGATTCCTGGTGTAATTGAATTCATGTATGGATGGGGCATATTGCTACAAGGGTCATCTACGCGGAGATACTTCTGGCGTCAAATAATTTGAACTAAGATTCCAAAAAAAAATCAAAAAGTTGTTCCCAAAAAAAAAAAAAAAACGAGTTCACATCCATCAATAAGAAATAAATCATAACACAATGGATGGACGCATTATATATATATATAATATATATATATAACACAAAACTATGGGCCCTATTTTTATGCCCAGCACAAGTCTAGTGCAATCTAACTGTGCACATTTCTTTCCTTTGGCATTTTCGTACACATGTGCAGATAGATATGGGCGTATGCATCGTTGTGGGAGTAAACATAGCCGACATGATTCCCAGCGAATCAAAACAACTCCCCTCAATCCCTTTGAATTCAGGCAGAATGAACACTTGTCACCCTTAACATAGCTGACCCCAGAGTGCAATAGGAAGCATTTTGAATGCAGTGTAAGTGTGTGTGTCTGTGTGTATATACAAACAGTGCAGACATTATTCTCCAAAATAGTGCAGGGGTCCAGTAGACAAAAGGACAAAGGGGCCTCAAGAGTTATTATGGTTGTGTAAAGGAGAAAGGCAGAGGTAAATACTTTGGGTCATTTAGTTGCTGCACAGCTGTGGCGCTGTGTGTATACACGCGTGTAAATGTGTGTGATGGAAATAAGTTTACATTATTGGATGCATGAGATGTAAAAGTGGAAATTAAACTGTGACAAAGTTAACTAATACCATCTTCAAATCGTTAGTTCCATTTTAACATTCTTAAGAGCTGTGCTTAAAAACAATGAAGCGATGTGTAAAAGAAAAGGATGATGTCAGAATAGTCAGAAAATATCCGTTGTTTGCATGCTAGCCACTATCTGCTACACGAAAGTTTCATTAGTTCATTAGTGTCTGGTAAAATTTGGTATTGAATAAATTGCATTGTACGGACATGTTTTAAGTTCCTGTCTTTAGTTGGTCAGAGCGAAACTTATTCTACTAGCAAAATGTTGCTGCTTTTGTCTAATACTGGTTAGTTGGAAAAAATCACCTGGTTCTGCTATGCGTTTCAATTACCATATGCGATATGATTTAATAACCCTTAGATACTTAATCTTGAGCCATCATCACTTTTGACCAACCAATGAGAAAGCCTCTTGCACGTCTTCTGCACTTACGTAAATGGCATCCTGTTGTTAGTAGCTCGGGTAAACATCCAGCATCTTCTGTGGAAGCTGACTCAGAGTAACGAAACGGAATTCGATGTAATGAGTCCATTTAATACACCCCTGCTTGTGTGACATGTCGGGAAAAGATGGTCATCTGGAAGCAGTGTGGCAAACAGCAGCAGACACACTCACGCACCATTCGCACAAGTATTAAACACAGCTGACAACTTGGGGGTTTGTTTATTTTTAAGAGTGTCTGGGACATGTTTTTACATGAACATGTAGGCAGCACATGTTGAAATATCCTTAATGCTAATATTAATACTACTGTTTCAATATAAATTATTCTACCATTTTACGATTAGAATAGCAAGAAATTGGCTGCATGAGGCGGAATGTCCCCACCTATGCCTGGCATCCACTACCTACTTGTTTTAAGTACCTATGTACTTAGACACATTTGTTCCCATCTACCTATTTATATTCCTACCTAGCCTATTACCTACTTGCCAACTTATTTTCCATCTGAACTACCGTAAATTTCGGACTATAAGCCACGGCTTTTTTCGTAAATTTTGAACCCGGAATCACGCGTTTTAGCTGGTGCGGCTTATAGTCTGGTGCGGCTTATAGTACGAAAATTACGGTACCTACCTAACATACCTACCTTCCTACCCTACCTACTGTACTCACACTGTAGTATACTTTGTATCTAATCATCAATTATATTTGTCAGAATTTCATGGGACAGCCACCTTTCATTACAAAACTGTAAGCATCTTAAGCCTTTATGAGTCCAGCTTTCCTTCAAATAAATAATCATGGAATTCAAGCGCAGGTCGGATTGGATGGTTCGGCGGGCCGTATTTGGCCCACGCGTCCCCAGTTGGTCACCGATCTACAGCTATCTATGGCGAGCTATGCATTTACTATCTGTGATTTCAGTGGTGACTGAATCTGCTTTTTTAATTGAATGAATTAAAGTAATTGATTAAAAACAGAGTCCTGCAGTTGTAGTTTAAACTGATCTGCACAAGTGATTCCAGAGGGCAGATTGGAGTGACGTGTGTAAAAATATGCAAACATCCATCGTTGAAAAGCTTTAAATTGAGGAGAAGACGGTTGGGTGTAAATTCATACATCTTAATAGAACAAATTGAAAATGTAAATATGGATCAATGTTTCTAATGGGCCACCTGAGAAAGCCTTGCTGACCACTGCCAATGACACACCAAGATATACCTAAACACAAAGAGTATTATTCAAAAGACAAAGAATCTATGTTTTAAACTTTATCTATAAAGTACTACTCATACAGAAGATCGCAACTCAAACGGCGTCACATTTAAGAAAAAAATCAAAAGAAGCAAATGAAGAACTCACACAAGCTATTTGTTGATTTGCAAAATGAGTTGGCACGAGCAAAAGTCATAAAATACTCCCCGACTTCTCACGCCATGCTGCACTCACGACTTCGTTACATGCACGTGACCTCACGTCTGCCCCCTGAATGGGCGACTATTGTGCGATGACACGGTGGCACTTTGGAGTGAATAACAAACTTCTTTCTATTCACGCTTCACATGCCGCCGCTGCCGTTTCCTCAAATAACAAATAACAAATTAAAGCGGTGGAAATTGCTGGTTAATTTTCACGGCGAGTGAATAAATGAGTCGCTTGGGAGGCAACACCTATTTTCACTGGGGGGATTACGCGACAGGTAGAGTAACAGGGTGTTTCCACCGCTCCTTGGTTACCGTGACAACCGTGACAAGTGAACAGGCACTCGTTGTGTCCTTGTCACAGTATTTCCATCCTTTTAAAAACATCTATTCACACACTTACTTACATCATGAATCAATATGGGGGACACCCTTGCTACAGGTCATAAATGTTCAAAGGTGTTTCTAAATATTTCTGTAACATTTAAAGGCTTGCCCCTGGTCAATATTGCTTTTGTCATTCATTCACCAAGAGGAAAATGATGACGTTAGTTCTGTTTTGTATGCAATTGACGCAGGATTTCCTTCATTGCTTTATTAGCAAAACATAAGTTAAATATTTCCTCTTATCTTGACACCATACCAGAAAAAATATTATTATGTGTGACGGAACTGTTTATGTTTGAGGGCAAATACAAAAAACACAAACAGGTATGTGCATGACATTTGACAGCAGCACAATGACGTGTATTCATGCATTTATTAATACTCAGACACTGGAGAGGTTTTCATTCAACGATATTTACTACTGTGGTGGAGAACTAGATCAGTTGTCAATCAAATGCCCTGGCACACTCATCTCGAGAAATCTTTGAACGATTTTCTGATCTGTGATTCACACACTGGAAAAAAAAGTAAGTTTTGTTTTTTTCCAAAAATCATCAATACAGTAAATCTAGTAGTGTAACGCAAATGATAACAAAATTGGGACAATCCTTTTCAGTACAGAGGAAAATCACTCAAATCACTCACATTCCTCTGAGAGACTCTTTGGCATGTCTGGCTTGTGTTGTCATGACAACAAGATCCATTCCGTTTCAAAGACTATCTCTCATCGGGGTAGACAGTGACACAGTCCTGTCAAAATTACCAGTCGACTGAGAAAAGGTCAGAGATCCGAAGGAAAAGCGGATCAGTGGCGCGGACAGTGTCAGGATGTGGCTGGGAATTCCGAAAACAACAGCCAACATGTCTTGAGTAAAGCACCAATGGGAATGAGGCTGAACTTTGATGACAGGATGGAAATCGGTGATGCAAGGAATGACAAAACTACATTATTCATACAACAAGGACTCTTATTTATGGACAGCTCCACTACACAGTAAAAATCATGTGCGTTACATCATGGTCTAGATTCTAGACCATGACGTAACCCACATGGGATTTTCTAGACTCTAGAAAATGTAGGAAGATATGTTTCATGTTTAGGCATAAAGCCAGCTGCTGGGAGGCACACTCTTGTTTTGGCTCCTGGCCAACATGTTTGCACCATGATGAGGAAAATTTATATCAACATTATTTTGGCTATGATTCAGTGAGCCACTCTTACTTGTGTCAACTGTACTTGTAGCATAACAATCAATGCACTTGAAAGTTACACTCAAAAAGCAACTTTTCAAAAAGATTTAGAGGAGTGTCGCAAGAAAAAAGCCAAAATGCCGCTAGAACATTTGTAATTTTACAAGAAAAAGTCATAATGTCATGAGAAAAAATAAATAAAACAAAATTGGAACATTCCAGAATATTAATGTTGGTATATTCTGTGGAAAATCTTTGTGATATGGCTAGAATGAGGTTGAAATACCAGAGCAAAATATTACAACTTTCAACTAATAGTATAACAAATGTTTAAAGTATTAATGAATATCAATATTAATACTAAAATTATATATATATATATATATATATATATATATATATATATATATATATATATATATATATATATATATATATAATATTGAATATTAATATTAATATTAATTTATATTAACATATTATATATTAATATTATTTTACATAAATTAAGAGTAATGTCAATACAGCATAGTTGGAATATTCTGGAGAAAAAAAAACCTGCAATTATAATAAATATATCACAGAAATAAATGTGATATAATTGCCGTGGAGAGTTTCAGGATTTTTCTCAAAGTATTACAATTTTATTATCTTTGATTATCACAGATGCTTTCACTTAACATTACAAAAAAAAATTCTTTTCAGTGCAGCTGAAATCAAATGAAAAAAAATCCTAAAATATATCTTTTTATATAGAAGACTGTAGCCAGCTGTACACACTACAAACTATGTATCATTTCTTTAGAAAAATATCTTATTAACAGCATATGCGAATATATTTTTTGATGCAATAAAATACCAAGTCATATAGTTTTGACCAATTGAAGCTGCTGTCCATCCTTGTGTAAGTCATATTCTCTTCTTCCGACACAGGCCTTGGCCATGCCGCCCCTTCGGCCCCCATTTCTCCTGACCCTGCTGCAACTTGTAGTACTTACATATCTCACTGATGGGAAGTACTACGGACACAATCAACACCCTCAAGCATACCAGCAGCAGATGCAAATGCAACACCTCCAACACATGGGCATGGGCAATGAAGGCTACCCCCAGCAACAGTACATCGGCAAAGATGTGCCCTATATGCACTATCCCCAGTACAGGAAGGAACTCCCCCAGGTGCCCATGACGAAGGGCAAAGAAAAGGCTCGCAAAGGCGGTGGCTATTATGGTGGACAAGACAAAGGTGAGGAACTTTTTTTAACACCAATTGGCATAAAAGCCACATCAGTGGAAGTTGTGGTCCTCCTGAGAAACATTATACCAATCATGCACATTTTAATATTATGTACTGTATGTGTGCATTGATCACAGGTCAGACAATCCCAAGTGGTGCTGAGGGGATTCCCCAAGGACAACCAGGTCCAGTTGGGCCACCTGGGCCACAAGGACCTATAGGTCCACCTGGACCTCCAGGTAATGGCCAACCAGGACCGCCAGGGCTACCTGGACCACCTGGTCAACCAGGAGTACCTGGGATGGGTAAACCAGGGTTGCCAGGACAACCAGGCAGACCGGGAGGACTCGGTCAGCTTGGACCGCAAGGAGAAATGGGCCCTAGAGGTGAATCGGGTCAGTCGGGACAACCTGGACGTCAGGGTCCACCAGGACCACCTGGGCTGCCTGGAATAGGGAAACCAGGAGGCCAGGGACTGCCAGGACAACCAGGGATGAAAGGAGAGCCAGGGCACAAAGGACTACCAGGACTTCCTGGATTACAAGGACCAAAAGGCGACAAAGGTATGGGGCAGCCAGGGCAACCGGGTCATAAAGGTCTACCAGGACCCCAAGGCCCTGCTGGACCAAGAGGACTACCTGGTTTTGGAAAACCAGGTTTGAATGGGATGCCAGGTCCACAAGGACCTCCGGGGGAAAAGGGGCATCCAGGACTGAAAGGACTGACTGGGCCACCGGGTGAAGGAGGACCACCGGGCCCACCTGGTCTACCAGGGCAAGGAAAACCAGGTCAAAATGGTCTACCAGGACAGCCCGGCATGCAGGGCGGGAAAGGTCATCCAGGACCACCTGGCTTGCCAGGGAAGCCAGGACTGCCTGGCTTTGGTAAACCAGGCCTCCAAGGACCAAAGGGTGAAAAAGGTATGAATGGCCCACCTGGACTCCCAGGACCAAACGGAGATAAAGGCCATGCAGGATTACCTGGTATGACCGGACCTGCTGGGCCAAGTGGTCAACCAGGCCCTCCAGGACCCAAGGGGCCATCAGGGGGTGTAGGCTTACCGGGTCCAAAAGGAGAATGTGGTGAGGGAGGACCTAAAGGGATTGATGGGATCCGGGGTGACGCCGGCACGCCTGGATTACCCGGTACTGATGGCTTACCTGGAGAACGTGGAAGTCCAGGACTGAGAGGTCCACAAGGACCAAGTGGTGCCAAAGGGGAAAATGGACATAAAGGCCTTCCGGGCCTCCCAGGTCCTTCAGGACTTCCTGGCCCCAAAGGTGAAGGTGGATATCCTGGAGAAATGGGACCTCAAGGTCCTAAAGGAATCCCTGGTATGGACGGTGTAGCAGGCCCAATTGGATCACCTGGAATTCAAGGACCAAAAGGAGAGTTCGGTCCTCCTGGTCTGCCAGGCGTTGCAGGTGAAGGCATTCCAGGACATCCAGGCCCTATTGGACCTAGGGGGAAAGAAGGCCCATCAGGACCCCAAGGACTGAGCGGACCACCTGGCCCTCCTGGACCCCCTGGCCTACCAGGAGAACCTGGGATGTCTCCGGACTTGGCAGGAGTGCTTTCCCAAATGGGCCCTGGACTGGATGGTGAGAAGGCCGGTGGCTATGGTAAAAAGGGCAAATATGGAGGAAATGGTGCAGAGATGGGCGTCAGTGGTCTGGAAATGCCAGCATTCACAGCCATAACGTCAACTCCATTCCCACCTGTGGGGACCCCAGTGGTGTTTGAGAAGCCATTGTACAATGGTCGCCAAAACTTCAACCCTGAAACAGGAATATTCACCTGTGAACTCCCTGGCATTTATTACTTTGCCTACCACATTAATTGCAAAGGAGCCAACGTGTGGGTGGCCCTGATGAGGAACAATGAGCCGGTGATGTATACATATGATGAATACAAGAAGGGCTACTTAGATCAAGCATCGGGAAGTGCAGTCTTACCTTTACAACCAGGGGACACTGTCCACATTCAGCTGCCCTCAGATCAGGCTGCAGGACTTTACGCTGGGGAGTACGTGCATTCATCTTTCTCTGGATTCTTACTGTATCCGTTGTAAGTGAAAAGTGAAGAATATTAGATGGGGTGAATTTTTGTTGCCAAAAAAAGACTCTTAAGTGGAAATCTGGTAACGTCATCAATGCAGATGAGATGGCAGTTTGGTTATCACAGGGAAATATGATGGTCTGTATATAAAACCCACTTTACACCACACAGCCATAAATCCATGTGCAATTTTATAGATTTGAAGGGATAGAATAACCTATGGAACGGCATTCACAGAAGGCCTGAATGACTTATCGGATTTCCTCAAATAGTTATCCCCTTGAATTGACAGTCTCAAATAATCGCCGGGTGCGTCGGGAATTTGAAGTCTGCTGTTAACTAAAACGTGCCAAATGAGAGATGTAAAACAGTCTCTCAGATACATTGCCAGAGTCTTGTTTTTGTAAACAAGGCTTCATGATGGTGTTACATTATATTTAGAGACTAGATCAGAGTTCCAATAGTCTGCAATGTCACTCCACAATGTAGTGTACATTCCGACGCGCCTCATTTTATTCCCCCTAGTCTGTCTCATTTCCTTTGTCATTTTCACCATTTTGATAAAAAAGATATACATTTATGTATAAATTGTTTGATAATTTTCTAGGAATTGTGTTTGTATAAATAATATGAGGACTAGATGAGGAATTAGGGCAGTTTTGATTTGATCCGGGCAAACCAAGGGAATGCAATTTATTTGTATATTTTGATGTGAGGACAAGGAGGCAATTTGTAAAGTATGCAAAGAAAGAGGGAACAAAAATAATATTCTGTTGCAATAAGGTAGCAGCTACCCAATGTGTCAAAGAATGTGAAGTTCAGCCAAAAACATGCACACATCTTTTCATTGTTTATTTTTTTCATATACATATGCACATATTGCCTTTATCAGTCATGGCATCATAGATCACAGATTTCTATTGGTCAAGGTTAACAATAGTTTGAACACTCCAGTATTAGTTACATATAAACACACACGTATATATATATATATAGTACATATACACATATACACATACACACACACACACACACACACACACACACACACACACACACATATATATATATATATATGTATTTATATATATATATATATATATATAATGATTTATTATCAATTACTTTTAATTGTGCTTTTTTAATCCTTACTCATGCCGGCTTTGCTGTAACTCTGTTGGTGATTCTAACTGATTTGGTGCTATCATACGTAATTGCGCTTCAGAGAATGTATAACTAGATTCTATTCTACGACACCCACATTTATTTAAAAAAAAACATCAACTCTGCATAGTGTTTACGTCATAAAAAAATTGTTAGATTTGGCTTGTTGGATACACAGAAAAGAGATATTTATTATAAATGTAAATTTGTACGGAGGAAAATGTCTTTTTAGAATCAAAATCAAACAAATCTGATTTAAAAATGTCATTCCTGAACAATGCCACGGTGTCTGTTTTTTACTTTTTTTTTACTGTACAGTCATTTTATTTATGTAATTGTTACTGCCAATCTGAAATGTTTAACGTCAGTAAAATGACACATAAAAGGGGAAAATTAAACTAAATTTGATGTGACAATGTGTCAAAAGTGTGGAATGTGGGTGAGTACTTATAATGTCAGTAATTTATTATTTGGACCAGTAATTGCCTTACATGTAAGTGTAAAAGGTGAAGGGGAAACTTTTGAAAAGAAAAGAAAAATGTATTTGTCCTTCCAAGCATGGTGCTAATATTGTCAGTGTAACCTGAATTAATGTTTCACTGTTGTTATGATAACTATTTTTGTCTATGCTGTTTTTCTAAATAAAAATGTTACTGAAAACTATCACATACGATTTTATTTCTATCCCAATGGATAGACAGATAGATAGATAGATAGATAGATAGATAGATAGATAGATAGATAGATAGATAGATAGATAGATAGATAGATAGATAGATAGATAGATAGATAGATAGATAGATAGATAGATAGATAGATAGATAGATAGATAGATAGATAGATAGATAGATACTGTTTATATATTTTACTTAAAAAATATAATGATAGTGATTATGTAATGAAATATTTCTTTTACATATGAATATTCTGTATATTTTTTAATATTTGAAAAACGTTCATTATTATTATTTATTTAAAAAGCATTATTACCTCAGTAACTTCAAAGCTTTTCACCAACAACTAAATTAATTGGTTACATATTGTTTATATACTGTTCAATTTGAAAAACAGTACATATTTGTAATCATCATTGAAAGACGTCAACAGTAGGCCCCGCCCACTAAGGACCAGATGCTGATGCTGCAGCCGGAGGCAATGCGCATGCGCACAGTTAACGGAAGCCGGTTGATTCTTCGCATCTTTTGTTCAGGTAATGGTCTTTTTTTAGCGACGAAACAGAGCAAACTCACAGAGACACGCAACCGGTAAGCATTGTTCGCTGTAATATTTCATTTTACACAATCTGAAAACACTCGTATCGCTGAGAGTGTGACGTGTGTTTAAATTCTTTTTAATCCAAGTGAACAGGGTGGTTGGATTACGCTAGCGGTATTAGCTAACCAGCTGTATCGCAAAACAGCAATTCAACCTGTGTGAATTTTATTTTTCATTTCAACAGTCAATTAATAAATGTCCCTTTTGTCAGTTGGCATCAATATGACGTCACGTCTTGGCCACAAAGCTGCTGCAAGCAATGGAAGTGACTTTAAATTCAGAGAGAAGGCGACTCCACACTACCAAATGAGGTAAGACACTCTCTCTTTTTTTTTTGTTTTTTTTAATACATGTCGATTTCCTCATATATGTAGTGTCTAAGGGATTGGTGTAAAGTTGGAGCCCTCTTTGAGTCTAGTGAATGGCCACCAGCCAAGTTTTTTTATATATACATACATAAATGAAATATCTTTTATGCATACATAAAAACCAACAAAAACAATTGACCAACTGTAGCAGTGCATGCTTCTCATTGACGATTAGTACACAATATGAAAATAAGAAACCGTGACGATGCATTCTTCATGTTGCAGCGCTTCCTTGAAGTCAGAGGTTCGTCGCTTGAACGTGATTCACCTTCTGGTTTGGCTGCTGGTCGCTGCTCAAATGGTCGTCAGCCACTTAAACCTGCTGTCACATGACACCGTCGCCATGCCCTACCAGTGGGAGTACCCCTACCTCCTCAGCATGGTCCCCCTGCTGTGTAGCAGCTTGTCCCTGCCCAAGAACAACATCAGCTACCTGGTCTTGTCCATGATCAGCGCCGGGCTGTTCTCAGTGGCGCCGCTCATCTACGGCGGCATGGAGATGTTCCCCCTGGCACAGCAGCTGTATCGCCACGGCAAAGCGTACCGCTTCATCTTTGGCTTCTCTGCGGTGACTGTGATGTATCTGCTCATGGTGGTGGCTGTGCAAGTGCACGGGTGGCAGCTGTACTACATGAAGAAGCTGCTCGACTCGTGGTTCAACGCCACACAAGAGAAGAAGAAGAAATGATTGTTAACAAAGAGAAATGTTTTACATATATTTTATCCTTATTTATTATTATGCAGAAATAATGTGATATTTATTCTGGTAAAGTTACAATTACTCTCATCAAGGTAATACAACATTATTATCTCAACATGAATACCATTTCTAATCATTTATTCTCAAAATTTTATGACTTTACTTTTATAATTGCTTGAATTTTGCTTTGTTTCATTATGGCAGATCACGCCTTTCTATTCCTGTAAAATGGAAATGGTGATGAATTTGATCTGAATAAAAAATTATTACTAACACTGGTACTGAATACCACGCCCAGTGACCACCTACCAAATTAACTCTATTTATGTTGAAACCTTTTTAACCTAGACCTATTTCTAATTATATAATTATACAATAGCTTTTTCAGTCGTTTACTAAAATTAATCAATACAATACATTTTCTGGTATAACATTGTGTTGCAATTCATGGTGAATTTGAAAAAATAAAACGTTTCCTTCGATATATTTCTGGTTTGACGATTATTAAATGGCCCTTTATGTGAGTTTGTACGCATGCGCGGCGTGACTGCCACGTACAGGTTGACAGCTGCAGTTGAGGCTTCCCGATGCTGCTGCCACCCGGCTCTTGCTAAGGCCAGTAACCCGTTCTCACCTTCTTTGTTTTGGGAGCAGTTAGTGAAATACAGCGTGATCTCGTCGTCACGATCAGGTAAAACACGTTCACGGGTTTGCGAACGGGTCGTTGAATCGTCTGTGTCCAACTTAACGTGACGTTTTTTCCGTTCTTTATGTGTGTGTAGTTAGCTTACATGCTAACAAGCTAGCCGGCTAATGATGTGATCGCATTTCGGCGAGCTAACAGGTTAGCTTGCTAAAACAGGTGTTGGTATACATTGGAAGTCATCGTAGTTATCATCAGGACTTGATCGCGTTCCGACTAACTTATGAGAAGCGTTTGTTTCTATTTAAATGCGGAGTCATATCTGCTGAGTATGTCAGCCTTAACCGTGATTAATCTTTTTGTCATGCTCGCTTATATACCCGTCGATCCGTGCTTTTTTGTTTTATACTACGTTAATACGACAGTTATGTATTATTAAAGGAGTTGTCGTTGTGTCAACGTTGGCATTACTGCGAAAAAAGGCCTAGCAAACTTTCACCGTCACAAGTTATTAGCACTATCTGCTCTTCTGTCAGGTGACTTGGCCTGGTAAACTTAGGGCGTCTCTGTGCATGAGTGTCGAGTTGTGGATCAACCCAATACGAAATATTAACTCGAAAATACATGTTTAGAATGGTTGTCGTTGTTAGCTGCTAACGTCCGACAATGTTAGCCACAGCCCAATCCCTAGCATCCAGGCAATTGTTCATCTGGCTAGGACACAAGGCAAAGCCTCCCAGAAAATGAATGGATTGGTCATCTTCCAGTTTATAACACTTCCTTGAACCCAGTTGTTAACATGGTTAGATTACACCGCCTCTTGTCACCGTGACTAATTAATTTTTATCAGTTTTGGGTCAAAGTCTGACTCTCTGCATTAGCATATGCAAGTCCCTCGCCAACTCAGATGATCATGCTTGACCCTTAGACTCTTGTCTGGACTCGACCTGCTTAAATTGTTAAGTTCAGTGACGTACTCAAAATGACCTACACACTCAAGCATCTCTTCCACAATTATGACCCACCACAGCAAGGCAATGCAATCGGTTCCACCCCTTTCAGATGAAAAGTTTCATTTTCAGGAAATGATAAACATCGTGAAGTGGTCAAGAGTCATATTATGTGAAAGATACTCGATAAAGAAGTCAGCAATCAACTCAACTGCGCAATAACTTGCAGGAATTCCTTGCATTCTAGCATAGATGACGACATTATGCTAGAGTTCATGACCCCAAAATACTGGACTCTGATCTTTTCCATTTTTCTTGACTGGTATATTGGGTAATAACCCCAGGTGGGTGCCCAAAAATTAGAATCAAGAAAAGCTCCATTTAAATCAGGAATTTTGATTATGTCAAGCCTTTATTTGTTTCAATTTTGATAACTTTTGTGAATGGAAACGCATGTGCTATCAATATATACCATCTAGCACAGTGGATCAACATCCAGGGCCTTTTTTCTTTTCTTTCTGTCCACACTCATGAAATTCATGACGATAACTCTACCTTGCATAGCATCACCGCTGGCATGCATCTCAAAGGGGCATGTCCAAACTACCTATTCATCCGTTGGCGGCATGGTACAGTAATGCATTGTATGAACTATGCACAATTGTTATTGTGGCTGTTTTTGTTTTGCTGATTAGCGGCGGATTACCTTGGGCAGAAAAAAAACTTAATTTTACTCAATTTATGTGTGACAAACAAAAAAAGTCACATTATTCAGCTAGCTACTCTGAGCTGTATCGATGTCACTTTCTGCATCTGTGGTTTGTTTTCTACCTTGTGCAAACTGCCACTGGGGTGCTTTTGTCTGTTGACATATTCATATTTTTCAACCAATTGAACGTTTTGCTTCGTCAGACCAATAGCATAATTGCCTAAATGTTATCACAAAAACAAGAAAAAAAGCAAACACAGCAAATTCAACAGACAAGAAGAATCCAGCTGCTTCTATCTAACCTTTGCGGATTAACATGAACTGGATGATTGACAATCTACACAAAGTGAGGGAAAAAAACTGACTCAGGGAATTATGCTATGAGGCTAACGATTTGTCAAAAAACCAAAACAAGTAGCAGAAATCAATGTAAAGAGCCCACTGTCTTTTCTCCTCCTTACCTTCTCAGGAGGTCGGAGCAGCGGTTAGGACACGGCACCATGAACGGCCAGCTCGACCTGAGCGGGAAGCTGATCATCAAAGCCCAGCTGGGCGATGACATCAGACGTATTCCTATCCACAACGAAGACATCACTTACGATGAGCTGGTGCTCATGATGCAGCGCGTCTTCAGGGGCAAACTGCAGAGCTGCGACGAGGTCACCATCAAGTACAAGGATGAAGGTGCGTCACGTCCTCTCATTGTTTGGTTTCCCTGGCCATGCTTAATTCCAGCAATAGAACTAAAATGTTTCTTCATAGCATCTGCAAAGGCTGAACAATGCAACTTTGACACGAAATCCAAATTTGTATCTTCATAGAACACTCCCTCCACGGTTGCATGATTAAAAAAATGCAATTAGATTGTTTTCAGAATTATTCAGCCCTAGTGGGAACAAAAGACTAACATAAAACTATCGTTCGAATGTTTATGTTGCCTTTGGGGTATAACGATGTGTAATGTGTCATTATTTTGCTGCACACACATTCACCATTTTCTCCCTCCACACTTTTTTTTTTTAATAGACGATGACCTCATAACCATATTTGACAGCTCTGACCTCTCCTTTGCTATCCAATGCAGTAGGATTCTCAAGTTAACTTTGTTTGGTAAGTTCATATCATTCAAAATAAGTTACTGTAGTTGGTCACTAGAGGGCAGTCCAGTTTTAGTTTCAAACCTTTGCTCCAAGACAAACAATCCTTCAGATTGCAGAATTTATCAGCCCATGTCCCCATGAACAAGAAAATAATGGGACAAGTTGTGGATGAATGTTTGCAAAAACTACAGAGAAAGGTGGTGATTATTTAGCTGATTATTTGCTGTGTTTCTTAAGATTTAACCTATTGAAAGAAAAGAAAAAAATTGTGGGTGGTCGTTAAAACGTTTTGCTTCCTTCCAATCAAAGCGGAGCCCTAGCTCGTCACATGTCGAGGGAGAAGAGAGTATATTATTGTAAAGAACATTTTTTACTTAACTTCCCCTTCATTTTCAAGATAAAGTACAGTACACATGGTATTGTCACTCATAAACATTTCTATTGACACAGCTAAGAACTGTTGGCTGATGGACAAGTTTGACGACTTCCTTGTGTTTGTCTTGATGTTCCCATGCCACTTCAAACTAAGAACCCTCATTTATTGTCATTGTTAGTGAACGGTCAGCCAAGGCCTTTGGAGTCCAGTCATGTCAAGTACCTGCGCAGGGAGCTCATCGAGCTGAGGAATAAAGTCAACACGCTCCTGGATACTTTTGAGCCACCAAAGGAGTCCGGCGTGGCCACCACAGCATCAGAAAATGGTAAACAATTAAATACCTATTGATGACATTCTTAGTTTTACTAGGGTCAGAATTCAGGTCATATTATAATTAATAATTATAGTTTATAATATAAAATGTAATTATTATTTTATGGATATTTAAAAGTGTTCCTTGCAGGCAACTTATTCTGGCAGATGTACAAAATGTCCTTTTGAAGTACTCACATGGTGAAATTTATTTTACGTATTGGCGTTCATTTTTCACCTGCTGTGAAGAAGAATCAATTTGACGATTTTGTTCAGTCACCATGCAGCAAAGATATGCTTTGCGTCTTTGAAAGAAAGTTAGTTTAATCCACTTTCTCGTGGAGACAGTATGACCGATAGCTGCAAATCGATGTGAAAGCCTTCTCGTTTCTTTAGACCGAGTGCCAAGCAGCAAGTCTGCGTCGCCGCATAAAGCGTGAATTATTGTTGGCTGCGACACGTCACACAAACCGCTGCAAATGTTACAGACAAGTGGAGGATTTTATTTTTGGAGGACTGCCTCGACCTGTCTGACTCACACTTTCCACACTGTTAAAACAGCAATACACAGAGAAGCACGGCTATAGGATATGCTGGATTAATTCCTTGTGACAGTCAGTGGAACAATTAAACAGCGCATGTTTTACATATATCTTAATAAACCAACATTTGTTCGCTAACGCTGCAATATAAAGGGGGATTTTTTAAAATCTTTTTTTACAGGCAAGTGTGTGCAAGGTTTATAATTAACTTTACTGTGACTGAAACATTTCAGTTCAATTTCACAGTTTGCCTTTTTGAAATTCCCTTATACAGTACAGGTGTCATTTTGCGTTTGGGGGAAACTTGCATTGTTTGCAAAGCACCGAAGAAATCCATGACCACACTATATTTTCCTTTTGTAGGCTCGTACTAATCAACTTTTTTCTTCTTAGAAGCAGTTGAAGGACGTGAAGGCAAGGTGGCGACAACAGACTTTGCTGCGAAGCACGTGACCCCGGTCAGCGCGGCCAGTATGTCTGCCTTTGACCCCTTAAAGAACCAGGACGAAGTCAACAAGAATGTCATCTCTGCTTTCGGTCTGAGCGAGGACCAGCCCCCAGGTATTGCACAAGCTCCTCATGACCTTTCATCTCCTGCAATTATCCTGAACTTTCTGCAGCTACTTTCATTTTGCATTGATGAGCTGTTTAACAGCTGTTGTGAGCTAGGGGCTTTGTTTCAGCTGTCTCTCTATCCTTGCCATCTGTAGCTCCGCCAGCAGCAGTAGCCCCAGAGGAGCGCTCAGGGACCCCTGATAGCATTGCTTCCTCCTCTTCCACAGTCCCTCAGCAAGGATTGCCTCCCCAAGCGCAGGCCCCCTTTTCTGGAGGACAGCAGGGAGCCCCAGCTGGCATGGATGGTAAGATACATGGAAACATAAATTTGTTTATCCACGTATTTAAACAATGATCGTCAACTCGTCGTCCTGCTCATTATGGTGGCATACACAGGAAGCCAGTGATCAGGTTTTCCCGGTTTGTCACGTGAAAATCCACATTGAGGTGGACTCAGGGCTCGTATTACGACGGTTCCAAGTCCAATAGTTAGATGACATTCAAGGCACATTTTTTCTCCCAAAATTTGGTAGAATTAGACTCTGACCGCATGTCAGGTTTGAAGACAAAATGATCCCATGTCATGTTCCCAAAAATGAGCAATAGAATGTTTTTTTTCAAAAAACATTTGCTGACTGCTGTGGCTGCAAAGTCCCTTTGCAATCCAGATGTTCCGCATCGCTTCCCACTATCTTTATGGGAACTTCTCTTTGCTTGAAGACAGTTTCCTCCCTGATTCCTGCTGTAGTTTGTCAACGGAATGTTCCTTCTCCTCCATCGTTGTCGTCTCTTCACCCGTATCATAACAGGCTGAAAGCCAAAGTGCAGGAATTGAAACCGTTTGGCTTTTTGTTTTAAGATTCAAACGGTTGCTTTTGTTGCATTTAGAACGCTGCTAATGAGTCATAATCTGAGCTAACTGTGTAATTTGATTAGAACCTGTTGTCAGACAGATGCCAGTGGGTCATTTACATTCGTGCTAATGGGGAGGAAAGAGAAAAAAAAAAAGCATAAACATGCAAATGGAGCTGCTCTACTTCTTATAATATGAATTGTGAATTAGTGGCCAAAACATTTGCATGCCGACAGGGTCGTAACAGCCACTCACCCCTCTATAGCGCTTACATAACAGGTATGATGGAGCACAGACCACGGAAACGATAAATGGCAGCCAAGTACACACACACACACACACACACACACACATTCACACGTAATAAAGACCATGGCGGTGCTCAAGTTAAACCGTGCAACATATGGCCACCGCATCAGTGCTGTGCGCCTCACTTTTAGAATGGTCTGCTTACTTAAACGTCCAATATTTGTTTGTCCAGGAAGGCACGTGCTAAATAGCATGCCTTATCGGAGTTAATTGAGTGCAGCGGTTAGCAGAGGTTTATTTTGTTTTTGCTTTGGAAACGGCTGATCAATTGAGCCTCTATTCTATGGAAACTTCCAAGTTACTTAAAATACCAACTGACAATTTGACGTTTTTCAAAGCCATCGCCCATATTTTGGGCTGCTCTGATTTGTCATTATTCAAAGAGGCACGCTTATGTTTGAGATGGCTGCAGCCCGGCCGGTCGTCCTCTTGTACATGTGCAGTGTGGTCTGGTGAAGTCATGGCTAATTCAAGTGCAGCAGGAAGTCACTGTCTGCAAATGTAGACGTGTCTGCCAAGGGGGATGCCGCACGCAAAGCCCACAGTGTCCGTGTGTGTTCCTGATAGTGGGTACACGTATCCCCCTCAAATCATTATCTTGTGTGGAGAGTGAGTGTTTGTGTCAAAGGTGACATTTTTCCCCTCTTTGTGTTACGTTCAGGTCAGGTGTATCAGCAGTACCAGGCCTCAGGTGGGTACCCTCCACAGCAGCCGGGTGCCCCGCCTCAACAGTATGGAATGCAATATCCTGGTAAGAGTGACAAATGGTCAAAGAAGCGTAGTCCTTGTTGCGTGTACATTTTAACACTAGCAGGGTGCCATTGTCGGAATGATAACATTCACACGAAAATTGTGAGCACAACCTTTGTTGCATTCTCGACCTTTTTTTTCAGCGGGGTACAGTCCCCAGCCGGGAGCCCCTCAACCTGGTCCACAGCAGCCACAACCACAGCAGTTCCAGAACTACGCACCCCCCTCTTCCCAAGCCCCAGCCGCAGGGCCGCCGGCCCCGACCCCCGGCTTCCAGGGTGGCCAGCAGCCACAGCAGCAGCCTCACCCTCATCCTCAGGGACCCCAGCAGTACCCACCAGGAGCCTTTCCTCCCCAAAACTATACTACCCAGGCATCACAGCCTGCCAACTACAGCATGCCACCCACCTCCCAGCCTGCTGGTTACCAACCTCGCCCAGGATACACCCCGCCTCCGGGCAGCACGGTCACCCCTCCGCCCGGGGCCGGTAACCCTTATGCCCGCAACCGGCCCCCTTACGGTCAGGGCTATGCTCAGCCAGGCCCTGGGTACCGATAAAAGGTGCTCGTGATTTGATCCATGACCCAACCTTTGTGATTTCAACTGTTTGGACTGGTTCACTGCTCTGACTACCCCCCCACCCCCCACCACCCCCATCATATGAATATAAAATCCAAATTTGAAACCGGCAACTCCCCAGTGTGATGCTGTTTGTACATCACTGGCCTTTTGGTGTTGTAATTATGGCCCTTTTTTTTTTTTTTTGTGGGGTATTTTCATCTTGTCATCTTTTTTCTTGTTTTTGGCTTTGTTGCACTCATCCAGAAGACCAAAACAGGCTGTTAATCCTTTTTACATCATAGCGTGAACGACATCCATATCCTTAAGATGCCTCTTTCCCTCAGACACACTAACTGAATTCCGATGTTTTGTCTTTTTATTTGTCGCCGCCATTTTTGTTTTAATCATGACTCGCTAAATGAAGGCATACATGTGGGATCAATCCCAGTCAAGGTTTCCCTTACGGTCACTACGCCTTCGCGCTTTCCCTGTCCTGTCACCAGTTTTTACAGATATTTAAAAATCTAATGACACCTTCACGTGAGATTAGTTGTTTAGTGTATAAACTGTAACGTTTTTTTTTTTTTTCATTAACACAATAAATGATTGAGACCCAGCTGAGTTGTTCATATTTTCCAAAACTTGTATTGCTTTTGGAGTTCACGTATTGGGCTTTTCCTTTCCACTTTCCTCCCAAGCAGATTTGGGAATAGTGATGTAATGCTGGTGGTATGATATTTTGTTTTCCTGTTTTGAAGCTTGTGGCGGCCTGGATGTGTTCTGACCGAGCGTGCGGTCTGGTCTCACTGCCATGTCAAACCGTCTCGGTGAACGAAGCGTTTATTAAAAACATTTTCGGTCGTGATCGAACACCCGCACGGGAGTAGCTTCCAAGCCTGAAAACGCTCTTCTTTGATGGATTTGACCACGTAATGGACGGAAAAATATGAGTGAATTGTTAAATATGGATGCAGTTTACCCCCTGAGCTTTATTTAGTTCGAAAGCAAGTGGCAAAATGGTCGCACCCGGAGATTGATAAAGTTCATAGCATTATCCCTTTCTTTGATTAGCATAAAGTTCTTAGCCTTTACCTTTCTTAAAGTCTTAAAGCATTAACAGAAGACTAAAGTTGTGACCAGCTCATGCCAAATCCTTTGAAATAAGTCAGAAACGAGTGTCAGTTCATATCAAAACCAGATTTATTGCTCAATAACAGTTGATATGATGCAACACAAAAGTATTTGTAAGAAATAATTTGAAAATTATGTACAGTTTGCAAAATGTTTCAACAAATATATTTCTATCGAACAGCCATATTGGAAAAAAGGTTAGTATTCAAAACTACATCGTAGAAGCTGATTTCCAAACATGTTGCACTTTTTCTTTCTTCCAACAATCTTAAACTATCCCTGGTAGACAAAAAAAAAAAATCACTCCATATACATAAACATATATAAACAAAAGTATAATACTGTGCAATCTGCAACTGCGAGCAATTCCTCAGGAACAGCAAACTGTCGGTCTCGCATGTGTCATATGTGCTTGTATTTTACATCATACAAATGTACAATCATTATATGAGTGGCACTTTGTTTCTGCATAGAAATGGTGTGTGGGTGTGTTGTGTGTAGCCATGCAAGTATATGTCCTCTGGAATGTACAAACATGCGCTATAATCTTGTAACGAACCCTTGATAAATAGTATCATACATTTTGGGAGCCAGCTTCCCAACAATTTTCAGAACAATGACTGTATAATTAACATTTTGACCACTCGTGCATCCATTTTGACTCTTTTACAACATCAACGATTTGTTTCCTGAACCCTTTCATACCTTGTAGAAACCTTAGACCCCCCCCCCCATACCACCAATCTACAGTGTCTATGGCAGGGGCTGCAAGAACATTTCATCCTGCCATATAATTCTAAAAACAAATCCTCAGCGGAACATCCAACCAACAAATGCTAATAATATATAATGATAGACATTTGCTCAGCCATGTTTTTTTTTTTATGAATTTACTATGGCCCTTAGTATCGAAATGGGTGGATAAAGGTTCTCCACCCCTGGTTTATGGTGACAGGAAAGTCCCTTCACGTTAAACACCTTTGGTACTTGTTTTCCAGACTTTCTTCTGGACTGCCTGGAGGTGTTACCACTTGCCGGGAATGGGCGTGCCGCATTCGTACCAGCCCACGTAAGTCACATGTGACTTGCCGCCAATTTCACCGAAGCTCACCGGCTCTTGTCTCAGCGCCCGGAAGTAACCTGTGGAAGGGGGGGAGAAAAAAATCAAACAGGATCATTCACTGGAAATATTTAACTTGCTGGATAATTGAAAATGGTAAATTAGAACTCCTGTAAAAATGATTCTGCAATTCGGAGTAACTGGTTAACTTTTGGGTGGCTCGGCACTGATGATTATCGGCCTCATTTTTTTTTTCATTTAATCCTGGGGCCTTGCACAGAGAGTACACGTGAGGTTTGCTTACATCGACTCAATTGATTCCTGACAGATGTCTGTTCCATGATTCGATCCCAATACGTCACCCACCACCGCACAACCATTTGGACTCAAAATGTTACTGTGTAAATAAATGTGGACACCACCTTTTTGTTCTTGGTGAAACTAAATCTGTATGCTAGTCATAAATAGCCTACCTGGCCTGGAAGGTAACTGGTGAGCAAACAATTGTGTCCCAGTCCGCCCGTCTAGGAAGGAGTCCACAAACTGGCAGTGGTCCTCACCGTAACCTGATTGATCCCCGATATTGTAGAACTTCCCTAAAGAGAAAGAAAAAGATTAGTAAATCTGTACTCCAGATTAGGATTCCATTAAACAACGGGTTGGGGGACCGGAATGGCTCACAAGAATTTAGGCAGAATTGGCAGGACAAAAAAGTTAACATATTTGCCACACTGCTAATTGATCATCTTTAACACTGCATTTGTAAATCATTTACAACTTGCGGAAAAACTTTTATTCGTATGTACCATTGAGCGAGTCACTAAGGTAGATCTTATATCGCAGGGAGTTGCACAGCTGGATGCCCACAAACTTTCGGTACCACGTCCTCTTTATATATTGCTTCCCATTGCATTCCGAGTAGCCGTCCGTCTTAAATGGGAATTGCGTCCAGATGGCGTCTTTTCCTGTCGAAAATGATAAAAAAGCAAATTTAACATGTATTTAAAAGAAGAAAAATATACCAGAATGTCATGATTTTAGGAGAGGATAATATTTACCCGATACGTTTTCACTCACTCGTGGGTCAGCTGTAAGGAGAAGAGAAATTATTATTGTCATTGTCACGTCTAACATGTAATTTCACACAATATGCCTGCAGGAAAATCTGCGATGTAGTGAAGCCGCGATAAACGAAACGCGAAGTAGCGAGGGATCACTGTATACAGTGGTGTGAAAAAATGTCAATTGAGTGAAATTTACCTGACTCTGTGTTGAACGACACAGGTTCACTGGAAGGTCCCGTTCCCAGCTCGTTCTTGGGTGTCACTTTGAATTCGTAACTGAAACAACACAGAAAACAATCAATCGTACTTTACGCACATTTTTCCCCATCGAAATTCCCCTTTTCCACCCTCCATCCAGAAATTGTTGCCGATTCAGAGCCAACGTGTGAGACGCAGTGACTCACTCGCTGTACTCAAACAGCTGATGGTTATTCCACGTGCTGCTGAAGCTTAAGATATCCTGGCAAAAAAAAGCCCAGGGGATGCTTCTGGTGAACTCTTAAAACTCCAGATGCAAAGAGAAAAATCCACCATGGACTCCACCCTTAGTGGTTTTCTTTCTCTTTGGTTATTTTTGCATGCAGGAAAAATAAAATAATGGTACAAACGGATTGAGTTCTGTTCTTTATTGGTTCTCCACTCCTAAACTATCCCCAAAAAAGTCCCATTTCGTGCCTGAGTACATTCAATGTGTGCGGCAGGAAGATGTTGGGTCAGTTTATCGGAATTGGCAGCTTTAACACATACTTCACCTAAGATAAAACTGCTGGAAAACGTCAGCTGTAATCCATCATAGTGACGGATGAATGGGAGGGTTAAGAAAAACAACGGGATTGATAACGAAGCAAAACACAGCAATTAAACTTGTAAGCCTCTTTTAAATTGGCATGTGCGGTCGCCCCAAAACACGACTCTCAGATGACCAGTGATGTCCGGTCAGAGGAGTCAAGGGAGGCCGTGCCTCCCCTGCCATCATGAAAAGGGGAAAAAATAAATTCAATTGTTTTTATTATAGTCATTTTCCTTTTAATTTCAGTAGTTTTGTATCATTTTGAACCAATATGAAAATCTAGTGCTTTTTGTCATCTGTCTGTAACGTCGTCAAAGGTCTTTGAAAAGAGACCTTATGGAGGTAATGAAAAAAAGGTTCTCCAGCCTTATGGCAGGGGGCGCTAGTGATCCCGGGATGCTTCATGCGCCCACCTGTAGAATAAGTGATCTCCAGTTCAAATTTACCGTGAACAACTCTGGAGCAGTCGCCCATTTATTTCGTTTTACATTCGTTTTTTTTTTTTTTTTTTTCGTTTTTACATTTCGTTTTGCAGTGGAGGATTGCCAAACGATTTTCAACTATTGATTTTTGGTCGAAGCAGGAGGTTATCAGTAAAGGAAGACCAACTCCGGAGTTAAAAGGTTTGTTTTGGACAACGGGATTTGGGATCATGTCTTTTCAAACGGAGTTGTATGCACGATAGAAAACAAGTTTTTGATTCCATGTGCTTTATTGAGTGTTTTTATGTGTGAAGACTGCTGATATGAGATTGCAATTACAATAGTTCAAATTAAATAATGAATAAGCTACTCTAGAGCAGCATTCCTCAACCTTTTTATTGTGACACGGTTTGGTGTCGGACAAATTTTACCGGGGGGCGGGGGGGGGATGACGTCAGTGCAATAATAAATCACTGCACGTCACTGCTAGTGAGAGCTGTCTACAAAAGACTGAATTATTATTTTTTTTATTATGAAGTATTTTGTTGTGTATTACTTAAAATAGATTAATAGAGTAAAATAGATAAAACGGAGGATAATTTAGTTTGGATTAAAAATCTGACATGATAAAATTGATATTTGAAATAATAATTTGTGTTAAAATGCATGATTTAATGAGCAAATAAAGTTTTAGAATACATGATTAGATTGGTAAGAATTATCTTTAATTGAATGCATTGAGTGCAAAGTAGTACAAAAAATCATTATTTATGTTTGTTTTGTAATGCAAATCTAGTTCCAATTAGCACATTTGATTAATTATAAGAGTCTTTCAAATCTAAATGAGCTTTGGGTGGTTGTATACCTGCTTTCTGGTTTTAGATTCTCTACTGCCGTGTGTGTCTGGTTTGTTGTCGTCAATATGGACACTTCTTCTCCATTGGGTCCTTTAGCTGTTGATACGACCTCATATTCTGATAGAGAGAATAATAATAGTCATTTCAATGACAAAAAAAAGCACCTAATATATAAATGAAAATCAAAAGAAAAACAAAATATGTCAAAATATACAACATTGTCTTGCAGTACCTTTAGTTTCATTATCGGTTTTCTGCCAGTCGAGTATGACAAAAGACGGACACCCTTCGACTGTGACCACGGTGAGGTTGGTGGGTGGGATTCGGGGGGCAGCCGTCACGTTCTGATCGCTGCCGTCCTCCTCGTCGGGGAAGTAACTCAGGGAGGACGTGATGGAACACGGCTCGTCTGGCTTCTTATCAGTCTTGTAGACGACGTGAGGAGCTGTGGAAGTGTACAGTCGGAGCATATCATTAATGATGCAATTATGGTTATAAATTGCTTTCCCTAGTCTGAAATTTCAGTTTGGGTCATAAACCTGGCCATTTTCCACGGCTGTGGTTTCTTTTTACACTAATTATAAATCTTATTTTTACAATTTCTGCCTCAGGGACTGAGTTGGATGGTTGGTTGGTATTGGTCAGTGCTTGGTATGTATCATGGACCAAACGGTGTAAGATCGGAAGAGATTTCGCAGTCTTACCCACATAGCGCTTCTTGCCCATAATGTCCACATCGGATGCAGGCAGGGGCCTGAAGATGGAGGAATTTTCATTCACGTCAAAGCGGCTGTCTGCAGAAAGGAACAGACAAGTCTGTGTTATGTGCCAACAGTCCCTGGCAGGAGCCTCTGTTAGCATTTTTCATAGTTCTGTCCCAGGTCAACATCCCGTCTGCCCAACACCTGCTTGAGCGTTCACCACAACTCAAAATCACACATGTTCTCTTGTTTCCTTCTCAGATTGCAACCTCCTCATCCATGGATGAATCGCTCCATATGGAATGCTCTATGATAAATGGATAAACCTGTATAAACTAACGAATTCCAGAGTTTACACTCAAGTTCAAGTAAGTACTAGATTCATTTTCAAGCTTTTCCAACAAGTTACAGCTGCATATTAAAATAAATATTCAAATACTAAGATTTCTTTTTGTGTAAGTGAATGGTCAATGCTTTAGGCACGTTGAGATTTAGTTTCTAAAACTTTCGATTGCCAACAACCAGTTTTGACTGCAATTGTACATATGTTGTGTATACATACATTACCAAAGAAAACAATATAGTTTCCTACTGTTTAATGACGGAGTAATTGTGGTTGTCTGCTGCCGACGCTCGTGTTTAGGCTTGGATGTGACCAGAGGGAAAGGTTTCAAGATGGACTCCTTGTCGCCTTGTTTGAGGTCCATGGGTTTATCTGAGGCAAAACAGGAGGAGGAGGAATGGGAGGTCAGTTCATCATGTGACTCACAAACAGTTGTGTTCCATCTGCTTTGGTCGTCATTCTTGCAGAGCAGTTCTGTGTCATCGGAAATAAAATGTTGAACTTTTTTTTTTTTAAGATGAAAATCTGCTTCGATTGTCACACGTCTGACGTCAATGTGAGACAACAACAACAAAAATATTGCGTTAGGTTGACGCAGATAGTGCGCACTCGTTTAGCTTTATTGGATGTTTTGTGTTTTTTATTGAAAGGTCATCTTTTATGTTGTGGTCACTTTTAATTTGTTCAAGATTGACAGCTGAAATCAATTGCGGTTAGGAGAAGGCAAGAATCAAATATTGCAGTGGGACTATTTAGAGGAAATGTGGAGTGAAATTTGATGACTCGACGTGAGTTTGATGAGTCAACGACAGGAAATTATTCTTACAATCGCATTGACGTCACTCTTCTCCTGAAACCGTACAATTCTGAAGTAAAATAACAAAAACACCTTCACTGAGTCTCATTCGGGGGGGGGGGGTAGTAGTGTTTGTAATTGTTGCCCTCACCATGGTCATTAGGCATCCCCACCAGGTTGGGTCTCTTGTTAACGGGAATGGTTTGGCGCAGAACTGCAAGGATTAATGGGAAACATTACATATTGTTACAGAATTACAATGACAAACTCGCGTAAAGCGACTGGTGGGCTGCATTGAAGTAGTCAGAGAGTCAAAACTGGAAATCAAATAGTGGTGGATTAATAAGATCACATTTATGGATAGAAGGGTAGTGGTGGTCGAGAGCTGTCAACAAAAATAAATGCAGACACAAAAGCAACATTAAAAGCTGGGGATTGGGCATCATAATCGATTAATTGAGTGTGAATTAATTGCCCCTATATTGTTGAAACATGACGTCAGATATATCATTTGGGATATATCATTTTGTTACAGCAATGACATTAAATAAGGAGTTTAGAACATTTAGAGGGTGAATTTAACTTCATTTTGCAACAATTAATCGATTATATGAATGTTATGTCATCAAATGCCCATCCCTGATCGTAGCAGATTTATGTATGACAAGCCAGGCAGATTGGCAAATGCTGCCACATCTACAACAAATAAAATCGTCAATCAGCCCTGCAAATTGTTTTAATGATCTGAGAAAAGGCAAGTCAAGTATTACTTTGTTTTTAACGAGTGACTCATTTCTATTCCGATTTATATTTCTGATTTATTAAACCACATGGCACTAAATCATTTAAGAGGAAACACTAAGGGTGTCCAGCTCTAGCCTGTAAGAGATTTCCTTAACTGGAGTTGCTCAGCTACAATCTACATTGCTCTCCTTTGGTCATTTTTCATTCCCTTATCACAAAGATAAGTCATTGATTATTTAATACTTCATACTCAATGATCTAAAGCAGGTTCAAGACATTTATTTTTGGGATTGTTTCCTTCCCTGCAATCGATGACCTAAGCCGTTTCAACTCCCAGAAGTAATCGGCAGAACAAACCACTGATGATTCTCACTGAATTAGCCTTAAGATGAACCGCCATATGGTAGACATCTAATGGCAAACATGCACTGATATGTATCAAGCGAAATACTCAAGGTAATCTATTTTTGTAATTATGTGAGATGGGCTATCACAAAAAAGATGATGTCATGCTCACGTGGATGAAGGATAAATGTGATGTATAGCATGTGTTTTTAACCGAACATGTGTTGCATCATTGCTGTTTTTTGTACAGCCGCTATTATACAACTGCTGTCATTTGGTGTACTTGGCGTTTCGTTTATCGCTGCTTCACTACATCGCGGATTTTTTTTCCAAATTAAAAAAAACATTTAAAAGTCAAAATAAAACTTCTAAATTGAGGAGACGTGTCTAACCTTTAGGACAATGTAGTATTGCTCCAAATGTTCGTTTACATTCCTTTAGAAGTCCGTTTTCTATTTCTATGACTTTGTTATGGTTGGAAAAATGTTCAATTATTATCCTGGAACTACTCCACTTAAAATAATTGATTCACAGTAGGTTTTGTTGTTGAGTATTTTACACTGGTTAATTCAAAGTAATGGTTACAATACCCTTCCTGGGATGTCTTCAAAGATATCTGAAATTATCCACATTTACCGAGACAACACATGACAGCTGTGACTGAAGGAAATGAGAAGTGAGCACAGCGTCAGCGTTAATATGTGCGGTCCAGACGTGGTTTGCTTTCTCCTCCTACGACTGACTGACTTTAATTAGCAGAGACAGAGCTGGCAAAAGTGAAACAATGTGATGAGCCTTAGAAAAGTTTGGCGGGGAGGTGCTGAAATGTGCTCATCTTTGATGAGCTATTATTATGCTCAACTAAGAATGGGCGTTTGAAGAAATGCCTTTTGTCGATCATCAGGAACATTAAAGAAACATGAAATTCCCGTAGTTTCGAATTTTACGAGAACCTGTTTAGGCACCTCGTAACTGTCCTGATAATGCTTTCATTTACTATCATTTTTTTATCTTCTCATTAGGGTTGCAGGTGAGCTGGAGCCAATCCCAGCTGACTTTGGGCTGTAGGCCGAATATACCTTGGGCTGGTTGAAGTCAAAATCTACTGATGGACAATTTTGAGTCTATTCAAACCATAAAGAAAATCATGCATGTTTTTGAAATATTGGAGGGAACCGGACTTTACAGCCGAGATTCGAACCAAGGAGTTCTCAAGGATGTACTGAGAACAATTCCACTGTGTTGCCGATTTGAACTTAATAGATGATCGATAAAAGTTACTTATCTTCAATTAATTTTTGATTTAAGCCCATCTTTAGCTGAAACAGATAGAACTGAACTGACAAGGCATATTATACAAATAAAATAGCCACAGAAGTTCTGACAAGCAGGTTGAAGCATTAGTGGACTGTGACAAAAAGCGGATGATGATGATCATGATGATGATTATGATTGATTATTATGATGTGCACAGATTGGGACACACTGCAGCAATGCCTCATGGGTTAGTGCGCGTGAAACGCTGAAAGATCATTTTTCTTGTCAATGTTTACCAGGTTTCTCTTTGGGCCATGCTCCAGGTTTAGGGAGAGCATTGGTCCTATGATGCGCTGTTGGAGGGAGAAGAAGGACGGTTATCAAATGTTTGGTGTCACTGGATTTGGCAGTGTCCAGTCAGGGAAAAACAAAGCTGAAGATGTTTCTTTGACCTAGTTTTTACAGATGAGCTGGATTTAAAATTGGAGCTGGTGTGACTTTATTGACATTAATCTTCGAATTTGGCCTTCCTCGTTCTCCATTCTGTAAGTCTTTTGAGGTGGCTGTGGGTATGTTTAGGAAAGGATGATACAAACAGAGGAAAAAGGGACTGGCGAAACCGCCTGCACTCTGCTTAGTTTGGCGTGCTAGGTTTAATTGTTGCGTGTTCTTGCCAGCGCTCTAGCCAGACATCCCACATGGCCCAGCATGGAGGGACTGTAAATCATATTAACGACACCAAGGCTCAAGCCACAAATGCAGCAGAGGTGTGAAGTACACCACATGAGAGCGCACATGTGGTTGAGCACAGAGTTTCGGGATTGCCCAGGAAGCCCTAAGAGCGCAAGACGGAAGTTTTTCAATGTATGCATTTCATTTGGTGCTAAACCAGGAGCCATCTGCTGTCATCTGTAAACATAAAGAAGTAGGAAGTAAGTAGAGGAAGTAAGTTCTCCATTACCCCCAGAGGTCCTGGAGCTGTGGGAGGAGGTGGACAATGGTCTGACACCATTGCGAGGGAAGTGAGGAGGAACCCGGACGCGTGAAAATGTTGTGTTTCTTCCAGACGGAATAGCTGAGGAGCTAGTGGGGGAGCGATGGGCCTCGACTCTCCGGATGATGGTACCTAGATAGAAGAGGCATTTGGGGAGGTTAGTGATTGTCCACTTGCGAGCTCGCCAAGCTAAATGGAACAAATGGTGAAAGGAATGTTGACGAGAGACCAAGGAATGAAATGACAGAGACATGAATGGCACACGGCGTTGTTTGTGAGTGGGTGGCGGTTAGGAGGGTCTGCTGGGCCGCGATTGACAGCACACATGGTGACAGGGACAATGACGTGGGTGTGAGGATGGAAATGGAGATGGGGAAGCAGTGATATCATCCAGTGGTTTGAGTTGCAACTGGGTGTCATACAGTTTGGACGAAAAGCGGTGATGGTAATGCAACCAACTTGTTGTGGTGTTTACCAAGATTGTTACTATCAGACTTCTCTGCAGCCGGGGCTGGGATTGGCAGAGGCTTTCCCTTCTCCGGTGGACTAGGAGCTGCATGGGAAAAAACTCATGTAGTATATTCTAAAGGGCATTTGTTGTAATTTTGACATCTTAACATGTGTGTGGAAAGTAGGTTTTACCAGTGGGAACTGCCTGCAAGGGTGGGACCTCAATAGGGCCAGAGTGACCCGTGACTCGAGGCTGAATCTCAATTCCAGGCTGTGGTTCTGCTTTGGACTCTGGTGCAGGATTTACCTTGGTTTGGGATTCATAGTGGGGCTGATTTTGTGTAGTTGGTGGGGCTTGGGAAGCAGGTTTGCTTTGGGGTAGAGGGTCTGACCAAAGAGGAGACTGAGGCTGTGACTGGGTTCTGTCTAAAGGTTGTGGTTGGTCACTGTGTTTGGTTGGTTGCTTTTGAGACTTGGCTGGCTGACTTGGTTGTGTTTTTGTTTGTGAGTGTGCTTCTGGCTGGGATGTTCTCTTCAGTAGAGGGTGTGTCGTGGAGGTTGAAGAACTAGTCCTTGGTTTGGATGTTGATTGAACTTTAAACTGTTTCTTAGTGGTTGGCCAAGGCTCTTGAGAGGTTTTATGTAGAATGAAGGGTCGGAAGGTTGTCTCTGATTCAGATTGTGTTTGAATCGTTTTGATTTGTGGCTCAGTTGCAGATTGGGCTGGTTGTTTAGGCACTTTAAACTGTTCCTTAGTGCTTGGCCAAGGCGCTCGAGGGGTTTTCTGTAGAGGTTGGGATGTTGTCTCAAAATGGACTTTTGATTCAGATTGTGTTTTAATTGTTTTGATTTGTGGCTCAGTTGAAGATTGAGCTGGTTGTTTAGGCAGGATGTAAGGAATTGTGTGAACTTGTTGTCTTTGAGGTTGATGTTGCTTTGTTGGTTGAGGCAGTTTTGGATGTGCCTCAAATCCAGGCCTGCTTATTAACTGTGTTGGTTGTATGAGCTGTGTGACTGGATGATTTGGTGGTTTAGGCTGACTTGTGGTTTGACGCGGTGATAGGGGTTGTGGATCTGTCTGAGTTTTCAATTTTGTCTGCATCTTGGGTGTTGATCTTGTTTCTGGTTGAGGTTTTGCTTGGGGTATAGGTTGTGATGTTTGATCATGTCTTTGAGGCTGTGATCGGGGTTGTGGATCTGTCTGGGTTTTCAATTTTGTCTGCATCTTGGGTGTTGATCTCGTTTCTGGCTGAGATTTTGCTTGGGGTATAGGTTGTGATGTTCGATCGTGTCTTTGAGGCTGTGATCGGGATTTTGGATCTGTCTGAGTTTTCAATTTTGTCTGCATCTTGGGTGTTGATCTGGTTTCTGACTGAGGTTTTGCTTGGGGTATAGGTTGTGTTTGATCATGTCTTTGAGGCTGTGATCGGGGTTGTGGATCTGTCTGAGTTTTCAATTTTGTCTGCATCTTGGGTGTTGATCTGGTTTCTGACTGAGGTTTTGCTTGGGGTTTAAGTTGTGATGTTTGATCATGTCTTTGAGGCTGTGATCGGGGTTGTGGATCTGTCTGGGTTTTCAATTTTGTCTGCATCTTGGGTTTTGATTTGGTTTCTGACTGAGGTTTTGCTTGGGGTATAGGTTGTGATGTTTGATCATGTGCTTGAGGCTGTGACAGGGGTTGTGGATCCGTCTGGGTTTTCAATTTTTTCTGCATCTTGGGTGTTGATCTGGTTTCTGGCTGAGGTTTTACTTGGGGTATAGGTTGTGATGTTTGATCATGTCTTTGAGGCTGTGATCGGGGTTGTGGATCTGTCTGGGTTTTCAATTTTGTCTGCATCTTGGGTGTTGATTTGGTTTCTGACTGAGGTTTTGCTTGGGGTGTCGGTTGTGATGTTTGGTCATGTGTTTGAGGCTGTGACAGGGGTTGTGGATCTGTCTGGGTTTTCAATTTTGTCTTCATCTTGGGTGTTGATCTGGTTTCTGACTGAGGTTTTGCTTGGGGTATAGGTTGTGATGTTTGATCATGTCTTTGAGGCTGTGATCGGGGTTGTGGATCTGTCTGGGTTTTCAATTTTGTCTGCATCTTGGGTGTTGATTTGGTTTCTGACTGAGGCTTTGCTTGGGGTATAGGTTGTGATGTTTGATCATGTCTTTGAGGCTGTGATAGGGGTTGTGGATCTGTCTGGGTTTTCAATTTTGTCTGCATCTTGGGTGTTGATCTGGTTTCTGGCTGAGGTTTTACTTGGGGTGTGGGTTGTGATGTTTGATAATGTGTTGGACTTGGGTTATGTGTTGTGGCATGCAGCTTGAGATCCGTATATGGCTCGTGTTGAACTACAGGCTTGAATCTTAACTGATCAGACTGGGGTTTTGGTTGAGAACCTATTTGGGGTTGTTGGGGTCTGGGCTTGGATTGTGTTGGCAGTTGATGAAGATTTAATAGATGTGGGGCATGATTTGGGGATTGTCCGCTATTTTGCTTAGGGACTGGTGCAGAAACTGCTGGAGGTGAAATCTGAAGTGGAAGTGAGAAATTAGGAACTGAGGGGACCTCGTGGAAAAGAGGAATGACAGATTGCGGTAGGCCTCCTCCTGGGTGGCGTGTAAGAAAGAGAAAATATTACCTGTAAGATACTGTCTGATAAAAACGACAAACAAAAGTCATGACTGACTGGCCGCAGGAAAACAGCAGAAGTGCAGGCAAAGACTTGGGAACTTAGATTGTGATGCTTGGCTTAGTTTTACATTACACATTATCTTTTACCTGGCTCAAGTGTCAGTGACTCATTCAGCTTAAGAAATATCCAGTTTCCTTAGCCAGGATTTGTATGGTATGAATTCAAATGCGGTCTCACTAAAACATTAGCATGGAAGGTTTTATTAGGTATTGACTGATTGCTTGCGTTATAAGCAATGAGAATGGTTCGACTGCTAGTGAAAGGGGATCAGAGGAACTCCAAAAACAACACAGGCAAAGCCGATACAATGAATTCCAAGACTAGAATAATAAAAGACACTATTGCTTAAATCAAGCACCAAATTAATTTGCTCGTCAAAAGTCTGATTTTAATTGCGTCAGCCAAACACACCGGTAACTGAGAAAAAATATATTCGGAACAAAGCAAGGCCCTAAATTCCATTATTAAAAATAGCTGCACGAGCTGCGTGGTGCAAATCCTACCTTCTTTAACCCTGTTGAAAATCTGACATCACACATTTAGTGTGGGCCAAGTATGCAACGAACATTTCATGGTCAACACTGTCTTCCTCTCAATTAGAATAGGTCCACTTTTTAAAGTTCTTAACAAACATGAATCTCTATTTACCAATTGGCTGTTTGGTAGTCACGGGTGCTGGGGATCCAGTGGTAGACAGAGGTTCCTGTTTAGTAGTTGTGGTGGGAGCTGACAAATATAGTACACATTAGATCATGTGAACAAAATGTTGAATAAATGTTGCATCAATCCTTAGTTGATAGAAAGGCAAAGTTGCTTAGTAGTATGTTTTTCTGACCATTACAGAATTCCTGAGTTCATACTCGGAAAAGAAATTACCAAGAGTTGTCTTTGGGGTTACGTGGCGGGAGAGAGGTAGTCTGCCCTGTGTCCTATTATGAAGAACTAACAAAGAATAAAAGAAAAATGGTTACATTCAAAGTCAGTGCAAATGTTGTCCCAGTCCTGAAAAAAAGCCAACAAATGGAAAGGTAAAGCATTTGGTCAATGGTTGACAGTTCTCCCCAAGGATTATCAGGGTTGACCAGTTCACAGTAATGCTTTCTTTTTTATTATTGATAAAGTCTCAAGCCAAAAGCGTTGTACGTCCTTAGATCTTTCTTAGACAATATGAAAGTTTTCCAGGCACTTTAAAACATGATGGAGTTCTGGAAATAAACTTAGTGTGAGGTGGTCTGGGTTGAGTGGAGGTTGTGTTTACTAATTCTTTGTGCAATATTTATTCAGGAGTAGTTAAAAGAAAACAACTAATACGTGTAGTTATACTTTCAAGATCGGATAATCCAAACCGGAAAAAGTGGATATACAGAAATGTGAGCTGCAATTATGATGTCTAACATATGTATGTTCTATCCTGCATAACTAACACATCTATTTTACGGTATTACTTGTGTGTGTCAAGTGTTTTACCCAGATTTATTTCATTCTCTGTTTCCTTTCAAATCATATTAATGTTGCCCGGAGCCAAGTATCATTAAGGCTTTCACCAAATCATATGTTTTGGGAGTATTAATTACTTACTTTGTGAATACATGAAGTCATACTGTTTGCTAAGTAACAAATTACATTAATCTGTGATTGGAATGAATTATATTGTATTGTAATTGGAGTTAATCATATATCACATCGTAATTAGAGTGGATTGGAAGTAGCTTTTCTATCGTGGCATAGTATCACGGCAGTTCATTGGCTTGAGTGATTCACATTTTTTTACTTTTTTATTTCTATTTTACTGAAATTTGGCTCAGTCTTGCAAAAACTAAACAGATTTCTGGTACCTGTAATCTGCAATAAATCAAAGCATATAAAACAAGGATATTTCCAGTGCTTCGACTCAAGGTTCGCAACAAAACATAATGCATTTTCTTTTCCAGTGTTAACTACAATCCGTTTAGCAAGAAATTTCATCTCTGATCAACTTACCATGACGAGGAGTAAAGGGGAAGTGAGGACCTTGTGCTAGGGGTTTCTAGTGGGCCAAAAACAAAAGGTGAGATTTGGTGAACAATATAGTCGCAATGATTAATAACAAATAAATTGACAACAACTGGAAACATTCGGTTGCTTTTAGACTCTCCCGTTGACGTGATTGGCTCTAAATTGGAATAAATAAAGACGCTAGCACACTACAGATGGACTTGGCTTGTCACGCCCTGGCTGTACTCATGCCGTTTCCATTCGGCATCTGGAAGGGAACTTAACGAGGCAAACAACCCTGAGAATAGCATACACATACAAAAAATGTACAACATGCTTTCCAGGGTGTATTAATTCTTCCGGGCGCACGCCCCGTTCTTGAATATGCTTATTCTGAGCCGAGCTGTTGGTTCTCATTAGCTTCAACAACTCTTTCATCTATACAATAAATCCTCATGTAATAAATGATGGAGTTATGTCGACATTGTTAGAATGCGTAGTCTATTAAAATAATGATAATGACAATAAAAGTACGTACCACAGGGCTGATGGGACGTTTGAAGATTTTCCTGATGACTTTCTCTAGAAACAAAATTTTATACAGTCGATAAATAACTTGAAGGAGGAACTGAAGGTGATAAAAGTGTTGTGTTGTTTTCAAGTTTACCTTGAACGACCCCAGAGCTGATGTTGTGGATAACAGGCTTGCTCCACGATCCAATCTTGTCCTTCGAGCTGGGCTGGACACCAAACTCATAAACGGCATTGGGCTTGAGCTTGTCAATGACCGTGTCGCTTGTCGGGCAGGTCTGGTAGTTCCACTTCCTGTTCCTCTCTCGGTAACGCACTGTGTAGTGTCTGGACCAAAGAGGATATGCTGTTTGATGACATTTTGTCGGCAGTTATCCAATTTTATGTCTACAAACGTGGAAGCATACCCATCCTCGAGACAGTCGTTCATGATATTCCCTTCGTAGGGGGTCTTCAGTAGGGTCCCCCAGGAGAGTAAAACTGAGGTGGGCGTTACTGACCCAATAACCAGGTGGAGTGGCTTCTCCATTTCCACTTTCCCTGCAGAAGAATGGTTACAGTATCTGCATGCCATTTTTAACAGCTTTCATGTTTATAATTTCATACCTGTGCAGTGCTTTTTGACATCGTTGGTTGGGATAGGCTGCACGGCGATAAGATACTTAGGCTCGGCGTCTGAAGACACAACATTCACATCTTAGTTTCAAAAGACGTGTGTCTTCTTATGAAATATATTTGTGCTCGTCATTGGCCACCCTCACCAAACTCGGTCTCGTAAGGCTTCCCGTTCTCTGGTAGTTGAATGAACTGTTTGGAGAACATGCTGCTGCCGTAGCCCAGGATGTAACCCTCCAGCTTGGTGTCGGTGTTGGGACGTACAAACTTCATCACTATGGTGTCACCTGTGGCGTTGATGCGGACCTTCATGTTCTGGCGGCGGACTGGCGGGACAGGGAAGGATGTGAGTATTACTGGAGAAAATGCTTTCTTTGTCATTATGTCATTGTTTATATTTTGAGAAATTTCATAGGCTATGAAACCATGTTTGCCCTGGTATTTATTATTATTATTATTATTATTATTATTATTATTATGTATTTCATTGTTTGAAAATTCCACCCATTTTCACTTTTGCAACATAAAATTTAGTAGGCATGTCAAATATGAGTGGACCCACAAAAAAGTTGTATTCGTATTGCCTCGAAAAACACATGGTGGGTATTATTTTGATCTTAAGCAGCCATTCTGTCATTTTCTCCATTGCCAGGGGGTCCTTAAAAAATGATCTCATCCAAGAGATTTGTCTGATTGCTCTCAAATTTGTACCAGATTTATTAGATGTTTGATACTAAATGGGATAGAAAAAAATAGTCGTTATTGTAAATATTTAATTTTCTTCTCTGTGCCTCCCACATTTCTCCAGACCACCTTGAACCAACGTAACAACCTTAATTATATGGGTAAAAATAAGGTTAAAACTAACATTGAGAATCTAGTACACTCAAATCATTTTCTTGTGTGACTCATGTTCACACTTGGTTCGATTTTGAGTCAGAAATAAGCAAATTTATTATAGACATTAATAATTGGAAGTCATGTTGCTTGGATGAGTGAATCTGTTCCATAACGGTGATTGATGGTGACTTTCACTTTCCACATAAACATGTAGAACAATAAATCAGAATACTGGGCATACTTGTGTTGGAAATGATCAGACGTGCTAAAAGAATGACTGGCAAGTTGTTCAAATGAAGTTTTCTTTTATGGAATTGTTGGTTGGCTTTTCCCCTCATCTTCTTTGGATCAACATCGACAATAGATCAATTAGTGGATTTTTATGGTTTTAAAAAGAGTTTTGGAGTGACAGATGAGTTGTGAGCTTTAGTCCTAATCCTTTGTAGTTAAGACGATCAACAATAATTTTCCCAAAGTACATGTCTTTGGCTTCAATCTCAGCACTAAATGAAATAGTGGAACTTTGCATGCCGAATGACACTAGCAGCTGCCAGACCCCAGCGGATACACTTGCAAAGGGGGGAAGCCCTGGACTTGAAAAATACCCTCTTAGCTTTTCCAGCTATGTGTTCCCGATGAAAACCTCAATCAAAAGCATTTATTTTTGCTTCTCCCCACAAAAGCACAAGTGAGATTGGCCCAGCGAGTAGGAAACATCAGGAAACATCTGGCAGTGTGTCGCTAAAATCAATACAAGCAAAGACTGGCTCAGACACGTATCCTTTCCACACTTGAAAACTGTTTAGTCTTATCAATATTTCCCAAGTATGGTGATTAAATCTAAATGATGACTAAACCACAGGCCTGATCACCAATCTATCACTCAGCGGCAGTACTCACGTTGTTGCAATTTACAGGCACTCTTGCAAATGGCTGTAGCCCAAATTGATTTGAGATATAATTTGACTGCTTTCCACACAATATTACTTGCCATTCTTTCAGACTAAACAGTATCACACGGCAAAATGTCAACAAATCCCGTTAGCTTTATTCTACACAGTAGACTGGCAAAATAGGAGGCCAGTTTATCAAAATTATATTTGTCTTAGTGTCTTAGTTTTTGAACATTTAGAAGAAAAAAATGTTTTAATGTTATATATATATATATATATATATATATATATATATATATATAACATTAAAACATTTTTTCTTTCAACATTCAGACTTATTCCTTGTAATTTCACTTTTTTTTCTAGCTTGCGTGCTTATTAAGAACAAAAGTGTCTGCTGCTGACCTACATTTCTTTTTGGCCTCATCAACTCACGCAATTATTATCTGCAGACTATCCCAGATGATCATTTAGTGCACTTATTCTAACAAAAACAAACATGGTTTGTGTTTTACAATACTTTTGTTAAAATATTATGAGTCTGGCAGCAAAAGTTAATCCACTTAATTCCCACCAACTGCATGTGCAAACATTCAAAGGGCAATGAAGTCACCAATCAACACATGACACTATCCAATAAATAAACGGCCAAAATCTGATAAACATTTAATAATTGTCCTCTCCATCTTATGTTTTGGTGAGTAAGCAGAGGAGGTCATGCTGTTGTGTCGGAAAGCAGCAACACCCTCAAACTGAAGCCTGGCTCAGAAGAGAACGTTATCACTCGGTGATGTATGATCCCCCGGGAAAGGGAGTCGCAAAATAATGGTGACGAAAACACACAGTCATGTCAGCTTTGACTAGAAAATTCCGTGATCCTGTCCATCCGTTCATTTTCTGAAGTGCTTCTGATACCAAAAGCACATTGTGGGGCGTTGTTAGAGTTTTGATGGACAATGGGAGTCGTAGAGGTAGAAAGATTAAATACTTTAGTATTGACAAGAGTTTCTACTTGAATTTCTCTACCGTTTCGTACTTGGTTTGGTTTTGCTGGCTTGACTTGTTGACTCGATCGAACTCTTGGTCGGATATGTTGTTGACCAACTATTTTAGAACACTGATTGGCCTGTGAATTTGTATTGCTTAAAATGCTCGCAGTATAAAGTCTTCCCCACTCATTTTGAGAGCAAAGACTGTTTTGTTCTCAAATAAAATGTGTCTTTGTTTAATCTGAATCGTCGTTTTTGCGGGTCACACAACAGATCTGCTCTCATCCTCCCAACTAAATGAGGGTGTATAAACTTTATACCCGTGTGGTATACCGCCCAACAAACTATATCCCCCTCACATGCGTGATCGTTTAAATCAATTAAAGTGAGTGAGTGGACCCCCCCCCCCCCTCCTTTGCCACACACAAAAGAGGTGATGTCAAGTTCTCAAAAGATGGGAGGTAGATAGAAGAGCTGAAACAGATGTTTCATGGCCTACTCCATTTAGGGCGATGGAGTGTAAAAAAACTTGCCGTGTCTTGTGCCAGCAGTGGCACAGACAGTTGAAAATAATTTAGATAGCGACAAACCAATGACAGCTCCAGTGACCTACATTAGTTTAAACGGGGCTGAGGGAATATCGGCTATAAATCAGTGGGAATCTTCTGTGGAACAATCCCTCCTCCAGCGGGAGATAGTCATGCCAGGGATTGCACTCTGCAAATTTTCCTTGGCGCCGTCCGTGCTGCTTTCACACTAAAAATGGCTTTGGGTATATTTTTAACAAAGCCACAGCTGCTTTCCCTTCCCCATTGCGGTGCTGCTCCATTGTATCCTTCTTATTCTGTATGTGGAAGTGGCCATCTTTCCATCATTTTGACACCTCGGGACTCCAAGTTTATCGGGTAACCCCTCCCCTCTACTGTCTTCATATTTCCATCGCCATTATTTATCCCTGCTTGATCTGCGGTTTTGTTCTGGCTCACTCAGAGCTCTCTCCAAGACATTTATCATCTAAATTTGGGTCAGTCGTAAATAATGTTTTGTTGTAATAGCGAACAGGATGATGTCATATTTTATTTTCTAGGATACCATTTTTGTTTGTTTTGATTTTGTCATGTGGTATTTAGGCTCCTTGGAATTTGGAAGTAAGATTTTCAAAGGATAATGTACTGTATATAGGAGCTACACCTAAATCTTGATATTTTGATTCTACGTGACTTCCTGTCTCACGCGGTTTGGTCATGGATCACAATTTCTTTTAAATACATTTTGTAAGGCACTAGCCTTAAAACATTTGGAAAATAACACAAAACCCTTGTTGATCCCCAAAACATTGGGATGTAGCTTTCGTTAAATACATTTTTTTCAAATAAACAGATTCCCAAATTATGGACCCCAAATTCTGCATAAAATCAAGGTTCAGGTGTACTGTACGTATTGTAGCGTGTGCGTGAAATATGTTTATTTAATAGGCAGGGCTTGATGCAGTAACGAGTGATTTCAGTGAGTGTGCTTGAGTTTCTAGGCATGGGTTTTCTTGTTGTGTATTTAAAAAAAAAAAAAAAAAAAAGGCAAGTGGAGCTCTCAATTTACATTATTTTTCCACAGGTGTGATTTTTTTTTCCACAAAATAAAATCAAATTCTCCTGGCACTTTGATATTTAACTCAAAATGCACAATTTCAATCATTGTACCCTTTATGAGTATCAAGCTTGTGGAAGCTAATTACCCGGGAAAAAAAATTGTGATGGTCAGGTAAAAACACATTTCAAAAAATGCAATTATTCAAAACCTACACTTAGAAACTTGCATTTGTGCATCGTTGCGTTTCTTTTTTTGTTCATTTGGTCACGTTTTGATCATGTTTGCACAATTAGAAGTGAAGACTTGGCTAAAAATAGCAACAGATGTTGAAGGCATGCGTTGCTTCAAAAGTTGGCAACAACTTTTGTAACATGAGTCGCCCTCCATCTGGTCAGTGGCCCAGCGTTTGTTGAAGGCACTACCAAACAAATCTGACATCGGTGCTCAATATCTATCTCAAAGGAGCACTCGGAAAGATTGAACCAACATATTTTTTGACTGATCTTAAAATAAGCCGTGGATATCTTGAAATTGTTGCTTTTGAAACCAAACACTTCACTGCATAATGTGTTTGACTCTCAAATCAGATGTTTGAGCCAAGAAACACTTAAAGGCCCTTTTCCCACAGAGAAGAAATAGAAAAACAAGCGTAAAGCTGCACACCATGACTTGTCTCCAAGCCAACCTCTGCCAGCAAGCCTGAACCAAGTGAGGCCGGGCTGCTGGCTGCTCACCTCACATCATTTTTACAACCCCCAAAGTCTTCAAAGGGGCTTGAACATACAAATACAGCACGACTGTATGCGGTGGAATAAAAGAGGGCTGGAGTTCGTTTGTGCAATGTGAGACGAGAAAATGTTTTGTTTACCAAAATTGCCAATCAGTGACTCAATTGTCTAATCTGAGACTGTTATGGCTTTTTTCTTCTTTCCCGCTGGAAAGAAAGAGAAATAAACTCCTGCAAGGAGCTGTAGCTCAGATTCTTTTTGCATACTCCCAAAAGGGAGGCAAAATGGATGTAATATTTGTCTTCTATTAAATATCATCTCCCCTCTGTGCTGCTGGAGCTGCTGAAGACGTTGTGTGGTCCTTCTGGTTAGGCACAATATGTGAGTGCTTTCCTGCGGTGTTTGCGGGTACTTTGATTAAAGTCTAACACGTGTTTTAATAGCCGCACCAGAAAATCAACACCTCCTGTACTTGCAGGAACTTCATCTCGTGAGCTTGTTTTGCAAGATGAACTCTCTAACCTGAGGAAGGACTAATACTCGTGACAGAGCAGCTGTTCTCTCTTTGAAACGTGACTCGTGTAAAAGAGAAATGCTATTGAGATGAGTCTGACAGGTGAGAAATCGACTTCTTTAGGCTCATTGGGAAATGGCAGGACCAAATCCGATGCACTTATAGTGTTGATGAAATTGATTCCTACATTAGTCAGGTTCAACGGGGAATGCAATGTATGTTTATATGTTTATACCAATGAAATGGTAAATGATATTCTTTTGGACAACAGAATCTTTGCCTCATAATGAAAGTGCTTAATCACATTTAATATTATGAATCTAAAGGCCATCAGAATTGCACTGTGAGAGGACATGCACCAAAAGAGGATGACCAAGCCTTTTAGTCAGAGATCCATTCATTCATTTTCTATCTGGCTTATCTGTCACAGGCAAACCGAAATCTAACTCAGATGATTTTGGGAATGATGCAGGACATACTCGAAACAGGTCTCTGGTTTATCATATTCAGATATGATCAGATCGGCATGTCCTACCTCTGCTCCTGCGTGGCGTTGAGGGACCAGACAGAACTATCCCAGCGATGAGGACCACCAGGAAGAGGACCAGAAAGCCAGGCGAGCGCTGCTGCACCCTCGTCATGACTGCGGCGCTCGGTGATGGTGAATCTTAGGATGAATGGACCAGCGCTGGTGTCTCAAGGGTTTGATGAAGCTCTCAGGTCACGTGAGTTAGCAGCGACAGGTAACGAGTTTCTTGCTTGGATGGTTTCTGGAAGAGGCTGGATAACTTCTCTGAGCTGAGCTTGGGCAGCACACTTGTGCAGGTTCAGATGCTGCTGCACCTTCTATACCTCTCTGGTGGAGGGGAGGGGTCAGAGGGAGACAGACACACTGGCTTTCTCTCCAAAAGGAGTTGTCACCAAACTTCCCGCCCTTTTCTCTCTGCTGTTTTTCCCCCCCCTCTCCCTGCTTCGTCTGGTTTGTCCACGCCAATTCTGCTTTCCATCTGCACCAGAGGTTCTCTGACACAAGTCATTGTTTTCATTCTCCTTGCCTTGTGCTTCTCTCTGGAAGTGTTTTTATGCACACCAAAAATCACATTCAGAAGATCCTAATTACAAACATCTATTTAGGCTTTGATACGCATGCTTTAGTGATAATGCCCAATAAAGTTTGGATGTGACATCTGAAGTTTAACCCAACGAATAAATAAATAAATAAATGGCGTTTGCTCCCTATGGTCATAGAATGCATTCTTAACCAACATTCCAAAAGTGAGCAAATTCATAGACAAAGAGTGAGGTGACAATGTGCTGGCAGTAACTCAGTCTGACTTTAAGATCACTGGGTTAAAGGTTCCGATCCTGCTTTCTGAAGAAGAAAGGTTGTAGAGAAATGCTCGTCAGGTCGAGGTCACAGACCTTCACCCCCGAACCCTAACTCATAATTCTCCTTTCAATACAAGATTTTACGTTTGAGCAATGCTATTCGTTTCCACAATTTGTGTTTAAATGCTTTAATGGACATGCTCCTCTACCTTTCTGCACATCAGAAGAGGCTACAGAGCTGCAGCAGATTCACCAGGGCAGCATTAAATGTGTTTTATTTTACAAAACATCACTTGAATAGACTGCTTTCTCTTTGAAAGTTGTGAAATTCTGAAACCTAACCAGGGCCAGCGAGGTATAGTGAATACTCATGTCTTCGATGACCCGAGGTACATAATTAACATGTGTATCCACTTTTTGCAGCATTTTTTCTTTAATAATGTGCCATGAGAATGTAAAATTGGATTTGGCTCAACGAGGTTCAGAAACACAAAATTACAGGGAGCCCAAGATATAATCCAGAGATGGCGAGGATGAAAAATTCAAATGAAATTAAAAGGATATACCAAGAGTACCTGGCACCACTTGTAACTGTTTACTTCTACTTTTCTCATCCTTCCTGCTTCTTCATCTAAAGTACGATGCATGTATTGAAGTACAATGGTATTCACCATGCATTCTTCTTCTGCATGCCGACTGTTGTAGTAGTAGTAGTAGTAGTAATCTGGAAACCTTCAGAAACCCCAACCAGAGACGTCATACGGAACTGGTTAACCAAACAATCACGATATCAACGTGCACGTGTGTGCACCGGCGCGACTGCCAAACCACTTTTGATCTCCTTAAAAAGAGTCTGATCCCTGCATCGTGCTTAGGTCTCCTGGTTTGGCTGCCCGCGGTGCCGGATAAACACACGCACCCGCACAGAGTCAGCTTTTGGGAGTCCAAAATCCTTAAGGGCTACCATTATATTCCATGGAAACATTGTCTCTCATCATGCAGTCTATAAATATATTCTTCGGTGATGCCATGGAGACTCACGTAGGTCAAATGTAGAACAAACGTGCCTTGTGACAGCATTACATCTTGAGCTTTCCTTCAAGTGCAAACCGCACAATACATCATTGTTTACAACCAGTTCTTTTTTTTTTTCTGAAACGTGTTTCTTAGGCGTTCCTTCCCCTTTTTGATGGTGGCCAGCCAAGATTTTCGGTTGGGCCTCAAGGACATCAAGTGTGTAGTAAGCGTGTGTGCATGGTGCACACATGTCGGATTGCACGTGCGTGTACGCGTAGTGCAGCGTCCCCGCCCTCCGTTACTTGATTATCCCACATGTCATTGCACGAGACAGGAAACCAAGGGCGCGCGCCAGCAGGGGCGTGTTCCCCGAGGAAGCAAGACTTTGCAATGGAAGCACGCCTTTCATCACAACGAGAGAGCCTATTAAATGTAATAATGGCAATAATAATAACAGTCTGCTTCGATGATGGACGAGTGCGGCGAGTAATCAACCTGACCCGGCCCGCCTGCTGACTGGATCAGGCAGTACATGAAATCACGTTACATAACATTCTTGACTTTTTTTTTTTTGAATGAGATCTATGACTGCTCCTGAACTACAGTAGACAAGCACAAATTTATTTTATTTGACATCATTAATTTTTAAATATGACCCTCTGCCAATTTCTTGAGAGCGATACAAAGCAAAATGTTTTTGGACAGCGCCACAAACATAAATCTTTTTTCGGCTATGTGAACGTTTTATAATGTTTAAGCAGATGGTTTTATAATGTTGGCAGGTGTCTGTTACATCCCCTCAACATTTGGAAGATTTTCAAAATAAATCAAGTCGAGAAGGCATTTCTGACCTTCGTAGACTCAATGATAATGCTTAAAATCGTACATATGATAAAAGAAAAGCAACATACTTCTCTTCAACTCAAAAACTTTAGACTCCCGAAAATGGTTGTTTTATACTATTTATACTGTATTTATTCTATACTAACCACAGCCACGTAGATGGGTGGGGAATGGAGGGGGGGGGGGGGGTTGACTTTGACTAGCCCACATGACAATGTGTGACTCCAAAGACTTAATTGGATTCAACAAGTATGTGTGCCAAGGTTGTCTATAGATAGAGAAAGCCAAGTAGAATCAAAACAAGGACACAGCAATATATCGGCCTAGCTCATGTCACCACTCTAATTATATGTGCCAATGAGGCCGAGTCTAACATTCCTCAGAAAAAGTAAAGGTAAAGAATATTTGGCTAAATTTCAAGATGAGCCTAAAATAACGGTAATTTAATTTGTCCTTCTCAAAGTTTTGAATGCATGTCCAACTGTTTAATTTTCCAACACTTTTTATTCAACTAGCTGGTTTGTTAACTAGTAAATGAAAATTTAAATGGGTGTTTGATCCATGGATATCAACAGCTTTAGAACGAAGTTCATAATATGAACCGGAATTCCAAACAAAATAAATCTAAAAGGATACCCACGGGATACTTACCAGATCTAAATCATCCGCTCTGTTCGTTTCATTTCACAACAATGGCTCAGCCAGTAAAATGTCATGTTTCCAGTAAACTAATCCATGTCATCAAAGTATTGTGTTAACATTTCAGATGGAAATGGAAACAAATTTATATTTTCATTGCAAACCTAGCCACCAGATTTTATGATTCTGGGAAAACCCATTACAGTCAATCCACATTAGATGCTGTCTGAGATTGTCAGTATTTGGTTTATTTAAACAACATAAGGACAATCAGTTTGCTTTAAGACTTTGCTTTTCTTCAGGAAGGAAGTTATGTCGTCCAAAGTGGAAGTATGTGTTTGAAGGATAGTTTTGGCAGCCTTTTGGAGATGCATGTCAAAACAGCAATGTTGTTTAGCTACTCAACATTTTGCACTCTGGTTAACAAGCAAATTTTCTGTTAAAAGCCCAAATCGTCATAAGTAAACATACTTTGAGAGTAGCCACACTAAACTTCCCTTTTGCATCTTGCCTTTACTTGTAAACTTGTCTTGACACCGTCTTCTCTTCTTTCCACACGGTTCTTTTTCTATCCTCTCGGCTATTACCTGATTCCAGAAAGAGGCCCTCCGAGCTCGCTGTGTGGAATTCTGTCTGGTTTGTATCAACATGCAGAACAATCGACCTATACGATGCTCCCTCTCAAGCCAGTCGTAAGTATGCCTCTAACTCAGATAGTTTTGATTACCATGTGTTCACTCATCACTGTCTTTCACTCTTATGTTTACGCAACTCCTTTTAATTCTCAGTTGGACGGATTGGGAATAAAAACAAATCCAGAGTTCATGTAAAAGTTTAGATGCTTCCTCATTATTTCTTGTCACGGCCTGAGTTAAAAGCCTTCTGAGTCCACATGCCGCATGAGGGACTGAATTTGGCATCTGGTTCTGTGTTGTTATTGTCAGGGTTGTCATACTTGAGGAATAACATTTGCTTTGGATTCACGTGGTCATCTAATAATTTTTAAAAGTTGCAGCAATTGCTTTGACATCACCTCTGCTTGTTTTACACTCCCTCCTCTATTCCCTGTTTGTCATGGCTGTAGTCAGCGAGGTCTCCGAGGGTATTTTTTTCCATTATGCCTCTAAACAAACATTTTTTTTTCCTTTCGTCTTAAACCTATTCATGGCTTGCCACGGTGAATCATCCTAATCCATCTCTCCCTGTCTTCGGCATCTTCTGCTCTAACTCCAGCTGTCCGCAAGTCTTCCCTCATCACATCTCCTACCTGACGACTCAGAACATCCATCTTGAAATGTATTCTCCTTTGCAAGCCCAAACAATCTCAATCTGGCCTCTCTAACTTTCTCCAACACTTCCCGCCTTTGCTGTCCCTCTGTTGAGCTCATTCCAGATCATGTCCTTCCTCATCATCTTGCAAAAGAACCTCTGCATCTTCAACAGCCCGTGTACCCACTGAAGTATCTGGACATCTTCTGAGTGTGTTTCGCAGCCCTTGTATATGACGCAGAGAATGGAGGACAATCGGTCCTCGCTCTGCTTTTGTCATCATTCTTTTCCATCCTTTGATTGCTTTTCAGCACATCATCAGTGTCATCGGCCAACACGCGCCCGCCACGCAAGCACAAATCTGTGTCACGGAGACACCCCGGAAAAAAAACTTGACAAGGTCTCGTAAAAGTGAGCCATTTCACGCCAGTTTCCGTAAGATGGAACAGACACGGTGAAGAAAACCTCCAGGATTTTCGTCCCTTCTCTTCCAGTCACCCAACTCCCTGAAGAAATAAAAACTCATCAGTGAATGGAAAACCAATCACCAAAAATCCCTCCCAGTATGACACTGCCATGTTCGGACGTGAAGCTCGTGACTTTGGAAAGGTCTGCTTGCGGGCCAAGAGCGAGAAGGTCTTTTCACAGCTCAGCTTTTAAGCCTGCACTTTTTCCCTAGCTTGAACTGCTTGTGATGCGGAGGACGGGAAAAAAAAAAAAGATAATTGAGATTATTTTTCCACTCACGGATGCCTTGAACGTCATTACTTCTTGAGGTGCTGTGTTCCCGGTCGATACACTGAAAGTCCTTCCAAGTCAAATTTCAATTTGATAACCTCTGCGTTGACTGTTTGATTTTATGGATTTGCTCCAATTTTTTTCACCATAGTTGTGGTATGTCAAATGACAAATTTCAGCATTCAGTAGCAAGTGGAAAATATGACTGCATTGATTCTTAAACCAAACAGTGGGTTGTGTGCGTGCATGTGGTTCTGAGATTCTTGCCAAATGTTCCCATCATTTGTAGTTCAGTGCCATATTGTTCAGTGCAACGTTTTAATCGTTTGCTTTCAAAGCCCTGGAGGCAAAATGATTACTTCTTTTTCACCTATTATATGGATTACAATAATCCCTTGTGGTTAGTCACAAAATCACCTACCCCAGCTGAAAATCAGTGAATTTTACAAAGCGTCAAACAGGAAATGAGTTGAGGGTACTCAATAATATCTCCACTAGTTGCAGTCAAGTTGAGTTATTATTATGCCCATCCATATTTCATTTTTTGGGGGTTTCTGACATGAAATTTGACATGAGCAAATTGAGTTATAAGCTTCGAGCAGCCCTCGAGGTTCATCTGCAGTAATGATCGGGTTCCTTTATATTTGCATGACGATATGATGACATGTTTTCTGGTTGTATCCAAGTTTTTGCTGAAGGACCTCGACAGATGATGGAACATTAAGGCGGTACCTGGACTCTCTCTCCTCACCAGTGACGTCAACACTGATGACTTGAACACTTGTTGCGGTTGCTGCTCAACGACTCAAACATCAGCAAGCACAACTTCAGGTGAACATGTTCATGCACGGAATCCTTTTTTTTTTAATTCCCCCAAACCTTGATGTCAAAACCATCATTTCCTTGCAAACAAATCGAAATGTTTATTACCTTGGAAAAGACATGCAGGGATTACACAGTGTGAGTCGCAATGTGGTTTTCATTTGTGTGCGCTTTTCATACATATATCTTCCCTGTGAAAGATGAATAGCCACATTACAAGCAGGAGGAGGATCACAACTGACAGCAAATGGATACAAGGCAAATCCGCTGGCATGAAACTGGAGTCTGCATGGCAGTGATGTAGCTGCTCCGAAAAAAAAAGTACTTTTTACACGTTACTGCTATGTGGTTTACTTGTGAGGACGATGCGTGTGCATTCACAAATCTGATGCTTAGTTATGGTTGGGTATTGCAACACATAATGTTAAGTTACTCATTTGCAGAAAGTATGTGCCGTCATGGATTCAGTATGCAATGGTTGTCTTTCTCCAATAAACTAATAGAAGACAAGCTCTGTCCTCTATTAGTTGTTGAAATGTTTATCCTTAAAAATAATACCAAAAGTAGCTAATCATAAGTATAATTGCAGAGGTACAAGAAAATCTTGATAATCTTGATTGGCTAATTGCACAAAGAAAGGCAGGAACCTGGATTTGAACCTCTGAACTGTGTTAACCGCTCGATCGCTGTGATGCTGTGGTGGTAAATATTGTGAGGGGAAAAAATGTAAATAAATAAACTCTGCACGCTCAAGCAATCGCAGAAAAGTGTTTGTGCGCTGTGACTGCGAGGAAGGGAATTTATGATTTAAAGTCAAACCCAATGAGGTGTGTTATTAAAGAGTCAGCCATTTGGTGTTACAGTATCAAATGCATTGTTCCTGGATTTCCAGGATTCCACCACCACATTTATGTTCCAAATTCAAAATGCAGATCTTCAATATACTGCCTCAAGTCACATCCCAGATGTCGTTTTCAGCTGGCGACACCCTGAAATTGACTTATCTTGTGTTTTCTTTCAGATTGCAAATGCTTTTAGGTGAAGAAAAACTTTACTAGCGGAAAGTTAGCCGGGAGGGGTATGCTTACTGTTAGGTCGTAGAAAGGAGACAGCGTGGAGAGAAAACAGCAGCCTTTCAGCGCATAAACTGTTTACATGTGTTTGTACACAATGACCACACTGCCACACGCACCACATCTCACCTCGTCTTGTGGCATGCTCCAAGTTATTGTCACACGTCCGAGAGAACACATCTGCTAACTTAGTTTGTCAAAGAGCCGACGCTAAGCTCGTATTTGCAAACTAAAGTTGAGTATTCAAGAGCTTACAGAGGTAGCTAGTCAATTGAGGGTTATGGAACCACGCTACCACTCACCTTGAATAAGATAATTCAATATTGCAAATTAAATACAGTATTGTAATAAAAATAGAATGCAACAGTCTGGTGAAGTTCATCGGTCTGCGATTCAATTGATGCAAAGACTTTTGGATAGTTTCAGATTTTTTTCCTCAGGATTTTCTTTCACATCACCCCATAGGGAACCTACTATGAATGTTTATTAGCTTTTTTTCTGGAGAATTTTTGGAAGTTTGTCAAAATCTTTGTTGTTGTTTTGCAGACCCAGTAAGATTCCCGCATCATAGCCCTCACAAGGAAAAAAAAAATCTCAGCACAACTAGTGCAAGTAAAGATTATGCCACCGAATGTTAAATATTATTGACTTTAATTTATCCTCACAAGGATCATACTGCAAATGACAAATCACACTTCCACAATTAAGCACCATGTACAGACAAATGTGGTGTGGCAGCTGCAAATTGGCAGCACCATTTTAATAATGCAATGTGGTGGAAATACAATCCCCTTCATTCAAATCCTTTTGAATGCGCTATTTAAAAAGATCTTTCATTCCATTCCTAAATGGTAAAGGCCATATTGAAATTAAATCTGTTAAATTAAAGCCACACTTTATCCGCTTTGCTGAATGTCAAATCCACTGTGGTGTTGTATGAACATTAAATCTTAAAATGCAATCAGGTCCATCCCAAAAATGAAGTCAGGAGAGACAAGATTTAAAAAAAGACATGTCGCCTGATTGAAATGAGTTTATTTTCTTGGTTTTGTCATGTGATTGAACCAAAAAAGAGAAACGTTTTTGGTCTGGTCGACGTCCGATTTCTCCGGTTGATTAACATAAATAAACGTGAAGACTCTGACGGAGACAGAACGTTGGAGGACAGGAGTGATGTGGACACATTTAGGACAGCCAGCTCACTAGGTGAGATGAAAAATAATCAACTGCCGTCTAATTACACACTTCCAGGATGTCAATGACACACTTTATCGAAAGTTATGCAACACATCCCGAAAAAATAACAAGACAACTAAAACGGCGGGGTCGGGGGGATTTTTCGAGGCAAAAACTTTTAGAGTTGTCAAATTGCTCAAAATTGTGTGAAAATAAACTGATATAAAGTCATTCTATCACATGAAAGGATATTGAAAAATCTATGAAACTTATCATTCTGGAAATTATGCAGGGATATTATAATATTATTAGAAAATATTGTCAGGATAGGTAATTTATGCAAATTCTAAAACTATGTTAGAATAACATCATTATATTATGTGGGTGGAAATGGAATTTTGGAAATTTTATTATTTAAAGACTTTAATGACCATGTTGGGCCTTGATTGTGTTTAATTTAATGCAAATCAGTGCACAATTCCAACAATAGGAGACAAGACTGCTGCATTACGTGAAACTTAATCCCTACTTGCTCGACGTGCAGAAATGTGGTGCAGGTGTTAGAAACCATCATTCCCTCTAAAAAAAAAAAAAAAGAAAAAAAAACTTCCTGACAGAGAAGAGCCAGCCAGCATCTAATTAGTCCTGGAGAAGCTTTTTCTTTCTTTTTTTTTCATGATTCCTCCTCACTGTGTTTTCTATTAAAATAGTTTCCAGAGAAAAAGCCTCAGGTAATACCTGCCGGAGGCACTTCCAGAAGCTCGGCCTGAACTCCAGCCACCTCTTCTGCTATTGTTCGCTCCAGCTTAAAAGAGGCATTTCATTCCTGCTTTCATCCAAAATGAAAAAAAGTTTGCGCTCAGCGGTCAAAGTCCAATGAAAAAAAGGGGACAAAGGACGTTCACTCACGTGTATCTCAACACATACTGTAAGCCAAATATTGCAAGCTTTGAGTCACGAAAAAGCCGAGTAGAAATATGTAAAAATAAAACCCATTGCTATGTCTGCAATGTATTTGGATTTGGGGTTCAAAATAATAAGAATGATCAGAAAACAAAGTGAACCTCATTATTTACAAGCTAAGTCGTTCAACCTCTGCTGTGTGGTTCACACCTCAAAGAAATAACTTTTATTTTGTTGCTAACCAAAGCAGCAGCTCCTACTAAGCACATAAACACTCAGATGAAATTAAGTGAGGAGTCCTTTAGTATGTGTGTGGACAAGTATGAGGTTTCGCTTCATATACAGTTAGTTTGTATTCATTTTTATATATTTATTGTTTTATTTTTAAATAATTTTCCTTTCAGATTTGTTTCAGAGGGGTGTTGGGTTTTTAGGCACCAATATTTAGGGTTTCCGCAAATAGAGCGGCTTCAAATAAACAAATTGATTAAACAGAGTGGATACTAGATTGGTGATCAGTTATCATTCTTGCTTTTCTTTTAATTTATTGATCAATGATCAGCTGCTGAATGCTAATCGGCTAAAGCCTTTAAACAAGTTCCAAAGATGATCTTGCCTTGTGTTGTGCGTGTGCGTGCTTGCGTCTTATTAGCACAGTAATAAAGATGATCGAGTTTTAAGTGAAGAAGGCATCTTAATTGCTTTTCCAGTAGAGCCTGACGTGTGGTTGTGTTTTTATATTCCACATGTAATACGCTTGACATATATGTGGAATTAAAAGTGATCTTAAATTCTATGCAGACAATGTTTATGTTCCGGGGATTTATGCAACTCAATAGCGATGCCCACTTGAAGATGACTTTGTTGTTGAGACACCTGTAATAAATGTTCTGGAAGACTCTGAGATGTAGCTCCACAGAGTTGTGTGCATCCATGCTCATTTGTCCTGTCCAGGCTGTTTGTTTTATGTTATTTTTAGCTATAATTTTTCACATGCAACTTTTGTGGTGTTATCACAAACACATGCTGCAGAATGCTTGAACTTGAAAGTGCATCTTCCCGTTCAGGGAGTTTTTTTTTTTTTTTTTTTTTACATTTTTTGAACATTCAAAAAAAACCTTTAAAACTGGAATTTGTGAGGTAGCTCTACAAACGCAAATCACTTTTGCAGCTCAGCTTTTGCTGAGTCAAAGATCAAGTTATTTGGCATTCCAAAAAGTTGTGAAGCTTGTCAGAGCAGTGTGACCATCACACTGTGCATTTTTACATTTTAGTGTGTGTGTGTGTGCGCTTCTGGTCCTTGACATGATTGAGAGGCGCCCGTCTGGACGTGATTAGGTGAGCCAAAGTACTGAAGACGTGCAGTTCTAATTGTAAGCAGATGACCGCCCGGCTAGCAGTGGACACACTGGAAAAAAAATGGAATGCACCTTTCAAATGCCACAAATTGGCTTTTCCCTGTCAAAGGCCTTTCTTATTTTCCACAACACAATCCACCTTCACACACACAGACACACACACACAAACCGGTACTTCTGTATGTATTTCCAATAGATGCAAATAGACAGTCTTTGCTACGTGCGAGCTCTGATGCATCATGTTCACGCAAGCCTGAATTGTTTATTGTCATTTGACAGGTTAGTGTGTTAACCGCGGCCTCCTGATTACATCGACTTTGTTTAAGCAAAAGACCATCTGGTTCCCATATGACTGACTGTCAGGAGTAGCTTACAGCTGGCCGCCAGCCAGAATATATCAGCAAGGAAGCTGAAGGTCCCGCTCAGTAATCTATGAAATTCCCCACGCAACAATGCTTCATCATCCAGGTAAAAATCAGGACAGCCTGTTTTGCACCACTTGCTCCCTCTCAGTCTATTATGTATTGAATGTGATTTTATTGTTTTAAAATTGTGTTTAAAAACTTTTAAAAAGTTCCATAAAAATGTAATTGAGGTGGGTATTTCTGTAGTTATTATAAAATGATAAGAACCTTGAAATTATTTTACAGTAGAGATTTAATATTATGACAAATTTAAAAAACAGACATTTAAGAAAAAAGCTGGAATATTAACAGTGGAAATCAAACTTTTTTCACAGAATAAAGAAACTATGAGAAAGAAAATGTGAAATAATACTATGATATAAAATACAGTTGTTCATCCATTTTCTGTACCGTTTTGTCCCCACGGGGGTCACAGTAGTGTTGGCTCGTGAGTGAACGATGGGTTCAAAAGAACGAATCTTTTCAGTGAACAAGAGTGAACGAATCACTTCCTAAAGTGATTCGTTCTTTTTTCAGTTCCTATGACTTCAACCAGTAGGTGTCAGTAATGCCCATTGAAGCTGGTGCCACCTCGTCGTAACACAAAACGAAGAATTGTGCCGAGCGCCGTTGGACGATCAGGAGAAGAAGATTTGAATTGACGGATGTGACGTCAGGGCTTTAGGTAAATTGAAGACAGGTGTGCTCAAGGGGAGTTATCATATGCAGGTACCCCCGAGCGCATGGCGGCGGACTTGCTCTCAGGTAAACTAGCATGCGAGCAAATGTTTGTCGTCTCCTGCCGTTTTTCACGACGGACGCCTTGTTTGTTGCACGATTGGCACCCTTTGTTGCCTTTTCTCACAAGGCTTTTTTTTATTATTATTATTTATTTTGTTTGTCGCAGGATTGTCGTACTCTCGTGACTCGGCCACGTCACGTCCACCGCGACGGTGGGCTTGGAGGTAAATTGTAGGCCGCAGGCAATTTAGCCCGTGAGCAAATGTTTGCAGTTTCTTACGATGCCATTTTTAATTTCTTGCAGGATTTTCGCTGTCTAGGGAGTGCTTGAGGTTTGGGCACGGAACGCCACAATCAAATTTGCGTCGCGTCGTTTCGCGTTTTGGTGGTATTTTAAATGTCTTTTGCGGTTTTTTTTTTTCAATGCTGGCCAGCATTTTTTCATTCATTTGTTTGTAGAAGGTTCGTAAATGACGCCGCCGATAAGCGCGTGTTTGTCTGACTATAGGAAATGTTAGTTTGACTCTAGTCAACTAAACAATTTTTTAATTATTTTATATTATGCGTGTGCCATTTCCGTGTCGTGCAAACTGGTGACTGTAACGACTATGTCACGTCATGTCCAAATCGGACCAAATCCATTCAAAGATGGCGCCCGCCCGCTCTCGTTCCGTTACGCAACAAACATTTGCGCAGGTTATTTTCTCCCGTCTTGGACGCCGCCAACCTGGATCATCTGTCCAATGTGAGGTGAGTTGTAGATGATGAAATTAAAATGTGAATTATAATCTTGAATAATTCTCATAATTTACTACAATGTAATGATTATATATTATTTCAAATGTAAAACTGCTTAGAATGTATCAAATTAAAATATTAACTATAATTTTGATAAATTATCATAACTTACTACAATATGATAATATTTTTTTTTAATGGAAAACTCCTAGTATGTATAATTGTGGTAAAAAAAATCATGCCATTGGTACTCGTCTCAATGTCTATTTTTGTTGCAATAATTTGCTTGTCTTTTGTAGCACTAACAAAGGCCGCCCAGCCAGTATCCTTCTATACAAAGCAAGCAGGAGGCTCTTGAGGAGCCCTTTCAGTGATGTTAAGGACACTGAGGAAGAGTCGTCCTAAATCAGGTGAAAACCTGTTTTTGTCAAGTTTCAGCTTCCCAACACACAATGGTTGTCAAGTTTTAGCTTCCCAGCACACAATTAATGGCTGTCTGTGTTTTTGTAGGCTGCAAGAGGAGCCGAATGGGAAAAGGAGCAATGGCCTATCCAAAGGAGCAATGGCCTATCCAAAGCCGCAATGGCCTATCCAAAGGCGCAGTGGCCTATCCGAAGGCGCAGTGGCCTATCCGAAGGCGCAGTGGCCTATCCGAAGGCGCAGTGGCCTGTCCGAAGGCGCAATGGCCTGTCCGAAGGCGCAATGGCCTGTCCGAAGGCGCAGTGGCCTGTCCGAAGGCGCAGTGGCCTGTCCGAAGGCGCAGTGGCCTGTCCGAAGGCGCAGTGGCCTGTCCGAAGGCGCAGTGGCCTGTCCGAAGGCGCAGTGGCCTGTCCGAAGGCGCAATGCCATATCCAAAGGCGCAATGCCATATCCAAAGGCGCAATGCCATATCCAAAGGCGCAATGGCCCTATCCAAAGGAGCAATGGCCCTATCCAAAGGAGCAATGGCCCTATCCAAAGGAGCAATGCCATATCCAAAGGAGCAATGCCATATCCAAAGGAGCAATGCCATATCCAAAGGAGCAATGCCATATCAAGTCAAGAGTCAAGCAGCACGCCGCAAAAGTCAACATGTGCGGATCCTGTGCCCAGGAGGGGCAGTGTGGTTGCCTTTGGTTATGGGTGCACAACGGAAAGGTTGCAGGTGTGGACAGTGTTTGGGGGTCTGACGGTTGGTCTTGCTTAAGAGGTTGTGGCTTATCTGGATCCAGCGGTGTCTTGTGCTTTGTTGCCATTGTCGGCTCACTTGGGGGAGGACGTGGTGACTTGGATGGAGACAAAACTGAACTTTGATGTCCAAGCTTGCCATATGACTTGTACCATTTTGTGTCTTTTTCTAACCTGCCACTGTCGTGCTTTCTGCGTTCTTTGTTCTCCCCCATCGGTGTAGGGCGGCGTTGGAGCGAGCCGATCCCGAATGTCCAATTTTGCAATTTGACTCGTACCATGTTGTCTTTTTCTAACCTGCCACTGTTGAACTTCATCTAACCCTAACCTACCACCACTGTGGTACTTGCGTTCTTTGTTCTCCCCTAGGTGTAGGACAGCATTGGAGCGAGACGGTAACATTTTGTCTTTTTCTAACCTACCACTGTCGTGCTTGATCTTAGCTGTGTGTCCTTTGTTCGCTAGGTGTAGGGGGCGGTGTTTGGGCGAGCCGGTCCACGAGGAAGACGTAATGATGCGCGCAGCGCCCAACTCATTGCATGTTCTGCCATTTACAGGCCGGACGCAAAAGGGGGGGGCGCACGGCCCGATCCAACCCGGCGACGGTCATCAATAGTAGCTAGCCGCTGTGATCAAGTAAGCAAGTGACCGACAACTTGGGGTGCTCTTTGAGTTTCTAACATTTGTTTCTGTTTCTGCAGATGGCGACCGGGATGTGACACGATCTGATCAGAGGTGAACGGACCGCTGTGGCATCACTCTGAAGTCGCAGAGTTTTGAGGGAGACCCGCTTCCCTGGAGGCGTCAACCTGCGCAGCGTCAACGTGTGAAATGAATTTTTATTATTTTTTTTAAATTACACCAGCGGTGTCCCAATGTCTGCTTGAGGGCTGCATACTGAAACAAATTCAGAATTCTTTAACGCAAATTCATTAAATCAATCACGAAAAGTTGCCGTTGATATTTAGTGCTACAAAGCAGTGTTGTGTTCATTCGTGTGGTGTGTTGATCAAGTTGCCCCGAGGCTGCCATTTGGACACCAATGGTGACGTGTGTAGGGCTGCACGTGTATTGGAAAACTGCCATATGGTGGTCTAGGTTATTGACATGCACTTTAAGACCGCAAAGATTTTTTCTTTTCATGTCTCAAATGAAACACGTTTCCTTGCCTAACTATTTGTAATGAGTTAAGACGATAAGTCATTGATGTAAGTTAGTTAACTAATCTAACTGATCTCGTTGCGATCAAATAGTTAACCTCCATCCAAGAATTTTGCACAACTTGCCTCAATGCAGTGGTCTGGCCCAATACTGCCATATCATTGATTTTCCAAAATGTTGTGCAGCCCTCATTGAGTGCCAAACGCGCAGCGACGGCAAGCGCAAGCGACCGCGCAGCGACGGCAAGCGCAAGCGACTGCAAGCGACCGCGCAGCGACTGCAAGCGCAAGCAAGCGCAAGCGACCGCGCAAGCGACGGCAAGCGCAAGCGACGGCAAGCGCAAGCGACGGCAAGCGCAAGCGACGGCAAGCGACGGCAAGCGACGGCAAGCGACGGCAAGCGACGGCAAGCGACGGCAAGCGACGGCAAGCGACGGCAAGCGACGGCAAGCGCAAGCGACGGCAAGCGCAAGCGACGGCAAGCGCAAGCGACGGCAAGCGCAAGCGACGGCAAGCGCAAGCGACGGCAAGCGCAAGCGACGGCGCAGCGAGACTTTTGTGCTTGTCTTGCAAGGTGGAAGAGACGATGTATGAAACGAAGAGCCGGTGGATGGAGGCCACCAGACCCGCGATTGGTGAGCGGGTTGCAAAGGAAGGAATCACCCAAAGAAAGCAGTCGCCAAGTGTTGAAGAGGAGCCTGACGCATGACTGGCCAAGGCTGGCCAGAGGCGGTGACATGGCAATCCAATCTGCAAGCGTAGTGTACACACTTGTTGGTTTTAATTTGATTTCCTTATTTTTCTGCCTTTCAGCTGGCAGCGGATGGGGCGAGCGCCAGCCTGCACCGAGAGGGACTGGGCTGCACCCACAAGACCAGGGAGGGGGCAGGTAATGAGTACGTTGACAGAAGTGAACCGCGTAACTTGTAGCACGCACGGGCATTTGGGTTGCTGTGACCCTCTAGATACGAATTGGCAAAGTAGACAGCCCCTGCCTCTCTCCCTGCCTCCCCCCTTTCTTTCTCCAATGTGCCCGGCAGTACCTGCATGGCCTGGTGCACTCAGGATGGAACGTGGCTATACCTTGCCCTTTGTGGAATACCAGGGTATAATGTCTGCCAGACTGGGTCCCAGTGTCGTCGACGGTGTCGAGGACAAGGAGATTCTCCGTGACGCTCTCCGTGACGTCACGTTTTCCTCAATTTTTCCTCTCGGGGCCAAGCCAGCTCTACTCAGGGGGAACTGGCCGGTTGCGCTTAAGTGCGCACCAAAGCCTCTTTTCATCTCCTCTCGCTCTCTCCCTCCCTCCCTCCCTCCCTTTTTGTAAGGGGTTAAACATTTCATAACCCGGATCGCTCCAATGCGGGAGGGCCGTATGAGACATGCGCCAGCCCGTGCGTGCCGCTAGTTACCTGATTCAAACTTACCTTAGTCAAGGTTGGGGGGGTGCTAGTGGAATTTTTCCCCTTGCCAAAACCAACACAATATGTCTGCCTTTCAGGATTGCTGGGGCACTGGATCGGACGAGTGCCTTCACAGAGAGGGCCTGGACAGGACCGCGGGACCAGAGGGTAATAATAAAAAACTTTATTTGCAGAGCACCTTTCATACAAGAAATGCAGCTCAAAGCACTTTACAACAATGAAAGAAATTATAAGCATCGAATTCTTCATATAGGAACAGACATAAAAAGAAAACAAAAACGTTCATGTATGCATACGCAATTAATAAAGGGAGCTTAGAATAGGAGCAAGCTTTAATAGACAGGTAATGAGCACGTCCACAGAAGTGAACCGCATGCAACAGAGTGCCGTTTTTCTTTTTGCAGTGGCACGAGGCGGAGGATGAGTCCAAACGTCGAATACCGGCCGGGGGGGGAGCCAACCTTCGCCCGTGATGAGCGGCCGACACGAGACGGACGAGTGCGGATGCGGCGAGGCCAAAGCGCCCAGCCAGCATTTAAGGAGAGTATGACTGCGTTTTTTCTTTTGTCCTTTCTTTCCTTACCATCCCTCCACTTTTTCACTGGGTGTGCACACTGGCTATCTGCATGATGCCTCTTTCTCTCTCTCTCTCAGCGCCGCGTCATTTTGCAATATTGTTTTACTGTTGTTTTTTTAATCATGAAATGAACTGTTTGTACTGTAATTGTGTGTGTACCACTGAACTGCAATTAAACTGTGAACTGAATTCAAGTGGTCCATTTTAAACATTGGCATTGGCAGGCTATC